>NW_019524449.1:765933-766021 GCF_002814215.2 Seriola lalandi dorsalis | reverse complement strand
TTGAGACTTTACTCTATTATAGAGAGAAATAAAGAAATAAAGAGCAAGCACTTGGCGACGGGGTGGGGGGTGTGTGTGTGTGTTTGTG
>NW_019524449.1:763051-765913 GCF_002814215.2 Seriola lalandi dorsalis | reverse complement strand
TTTTTTTTTTTTTTTTTTTTTCAGGATATTGTTTTCACTCTTGGGCATTCATGTTTCAACAAAGGATAATTGGAATGCACAACTCCATATTCAAGATCCAAAGTGGAGAAAAACAGAGAGGATATTGGATTGCAATTCAAGTGTTTATAGTGTCTGCTTCTGTGTGGTTCAGTGTTTGGTATGATTACAAAAGGTTTGCGCAAGGGAGGGAGTGACTCTGCGAGGGTCCCGTAACGTAACTTTTACTATTCTTTTTGAGGTGAAATTTTTTTGGTAGTTCATCTTCATTGACATAATTTTTCATTTCATAAATCTTTGAAATGTTCTGAGAAAAAAAAAAGTATTAGAAATGTATTTGTCGAAGTGTATAGATCAAGCATGAAAGCTCCAGATGAAAAATAAAAAATAATGCTGTCTTTTAAATCAACCCACCCCCCCACCCCCCTCCCTGAGGGTCTAAAACTCAAAAGCAACGTCTACCCCAAATAAACATCATCACAAAGACTGCTCAGACATAAAAGAAGATGAAAAGAGGACATGTGTCAAATACAAATCATGTTTCCAGCTTTGCAACGCAGTGTGCAGTCTAAATGGATCGGGGACCCCTCAAAAGCAATTACTGCTATGATTCCCACAGTGGAAAACAGGTGTCAAAAGATCCAAACCTCAGAGGTCAGATTTCATATTCTATCTGTTGTTTGAGGCGGCGATGAACCCAGTCTCAAATAAATAAATACTCATGATGAGGGAGATGTTTTTCTGTTTGGTTTTGCAGAAACAGTGAAGTGACTTTAAAATTTAAACAATTTGCCTCTGAGTGGAGATACGGCGCTGAGTTTCGACACTCTGACATGCTGTCGTTATATCCCAAAAATGAACATGTGCACCATTGTGCTGCTGCAATGAGTGAAGTATTACCTCACAGTTAACCACAATGCCTGTTTTTTTATTGTGCACGAGTTGAAAACTAATAATGTATGTTTTTTTCTATATCGCAGAATTGCAATAAAAGTAATGATATGAGGGTGGATGTGATGCAAATATTATTAAATTACAAATTATTCCTTTTTTTGAACATATCAAATATAAAATACAATATAGTTTTGGCTTAATATGTTATGACATGATGAATATGATAAAGAAGAAGTCATGGAAACTAGGGTCTTTATTTGATTCAATTTCAAACATCGAAGTTAATGCACGTTTCTAAGAAAAGTTGCTGGGAGTTTCATCTCCCAAGACCCGACGCACAAGAACTTTCCCAAGTGTAAAATTTCCTCCAGTGCATTGTGTTTTGTGTTTCCACAGCAGAGCTGGGAAGATTAGTTTTTAGTTTATAGATTAGTAATTAGATAAGTCTGATGATATATCATAAGTGTTTACCCAAAGTTCCTGGGTAAAACCATCTCCTCTTTAGAACTTTACTTTAGATATCTGTTCGACGTTATTTGCGGATCAAATTTTCCATTTCGGACGTGTTTTCTTTTGTTATATTCCTCTAGAAGTTTCGCCTTTTCCTCCTCTAGTTTTCTTGCCTTCTTTTCTTCTGCCAGGCCAACTTTATGAGACGATAACAAGTGAGATGATAAGCGGTTTCAAAAGCACTAATGTCAGCGAACAAATGGTCTCCAAGGAAACTGTAGAATTTTAGCGCTGTCAAATCTCTTTCACTGCTGTAAATACTGAACGTTTTTCCTTAACAAAGGAAATCTTTTAAGAGATTCTGTGCAAGTAACTCCCCTCAGCTAAGGAGAATTTATCTAGATAAGAAAGAAGGAGAAAAGGATGTGTAACACTGCTGTCCAGGGAAAACCATGTATCTAAATATAATAAAAACTAAAAGGTCTTCAGAGAAAAAAATTTAAATTCATAGTGAATGATCTGGATCTGCCCCAGAATTTACTGGTGTCTTCCCTGGGCAATGCCCCATCCCTCCACCAAGAATAGTCCAAATCAGTTCAGTACTTTTGGTAGAATCCTGCTGACAAACAAACACACTGGTAAAACATAACCTCCTTGGTGGAGGTAATAAGGGGAATTTTCTTTACAAAATAATAAAATAACACTGTTTCAAGCTTTGTGAAGCTTTTAGATAATTCAATAGATTTTCAGAGCAGGAGATTTGTCTAAACCCCTAAAGGAGCATTTAATCCCTCCGTTTATCTGAAAACTTAAAAATCCCCAAGTAAGGAGATACATGGTTGTGACTAGACAGAAACGAATGAAACTGAAATGATAAGGGTTTTAAGGCAGCTCCTGAATTTTTACCTAATCACGATGCCCTATCTTTAGAGGGGCTCTGGGTCAACATGTTTTGACGCCAGTTTATAGCACACTTACACAGGGCATATATTTTGTATATCTTTTGTAAGGTAACTGACACACAGAAAACATGGCGTCTGTGGCTAAACGCAAGGTATAATAAAGCTGCCTCAGGTGGTCTGCAATGTTTGGAAATCAAAAGGGGCCCACGGCTCATTTTTGCTTCTGGACACTGTAGCAGGTTAATCCAGTCCTGTCTTTAGGAGGTCTCTTTAACTGCTCATATTGAGCCTCCATCATGTACGGTCTTTCCTCTCCTCCCAGAAAGAAATTCACGAGTGTTGTAAGTATGCACCCTTAAACAAATCCATTTGCAGGTATATTACATACACCTGATGCATCAGAATAAATCTAACGCCCCTACATGACGGTTTTTTCATTAGACAGATGAGATGGTTTTACACCTCTGATGGATGCGAGATCTGTGGCTTGGTTATAGGGCAGCCATAATGACCGACAGTCAGCGCGCACTGTTCCAGGCCACAGCTTTTGATTCCCTGTGCGATCCCATGGCGACATTACACCCCACCCCACTCCCCA
>NW_019524449.1:743231-762850 GCF_002814215.2 Seriola lalandi dorsalis | reverse complement strand
GGGGTTGGGTAGGGAAAAGAAAATATTTTTTCACCCCTTAATGGAGCCGTCAACAATCACTGTTCAGCAGAGAGATGGAGTCACAAGGCGGATGGCGGTTTTGTGGTCTAAGGCAGAGGGGAAGCATCATTACCATAGAAAACATTACAGCGAACGACGGACATCCAGGCCATCAAAGATGATCATCTCATAAATTCCATCCACTGTATAATAGGCCTGTCATTCTTGAAGGCTGGAGGGAAAATAATGCCCGCGGCTGATTTTATCTTCCACTGTGCTTCTGCTGATTACTCCTAAATAGGCCTCAGCTTGTTTGGCTAATAGACACTGCGGTTGCAAAACCACAATGTGTTGAGCAGCTTTTGATGGCCACTGTCCGAATCCATATGTCCCTTTCAATCTCTCATGTCTTATCATTAAGCCAATAATTTGATGAGCAATTAAAGCAAGGCCGCTGTAAACAACCACTCAGCCAGCTTGATGTGTGGCATGTCCAAGTGGGTGAGACTGCGGCCCTGTAACCGCTGCTTAAATGCCAGTGGTAAGGTAATCAGCCGTCAGCAGAGACCCTGGATGGGCAGTCGTGACGGTCGATGACATGCAGGCGCACCCGCTGATACACACTCTCGATGTTTACGGTTTCACAAATCCACACACTGTCACGTATGCATGCACACATAACACACTCATGCACCGAATATCAATAAGACATTAATTTAGAACAGGGCCCAGCTAAATAAAAGACTAATGCCTGAGGAAGCCAACCCTTTCCTTGTCTTAAAGGTCACAAATGATGTCTTTGTCTCTGAAAACATGGAGTCTAGACAATGTTTTGGAGGGAATATTTCTAGCGAGAGGGCAGCATTAGACAGACAGCTTCCCCCTTCTCATTAATTACATGATTAAGCTCTGCTAAGGTTAAAGACCCATTCAAAGCCCTGCATTGCTAATTGGGACACAAGCGATGCTGCTGTCCAGACTTCATCTACTCCTTGTATTCCCCTCACACACACACATACACCAACAAATTTAATAGGTTATATCATTGTGAAGGCAGAAGTCGTTTAACATTTTAATTTTGTGAGCCTGGAAACACCCTGTTGTGGCACCGCGTTTAACACAAATACGCATTTAGCTAATACACTTACCCGGCAGTGGAATTATTTCCACAGTAACCCCCACTTCTAAGTTCTAACAAGCAAAATGTCCTTTTCATATTTTATGAAGGGGGGGGGGGCAGTGCACAGTGCATTCAGAAAGTATTCAGACCCCTTCACTTTTTCACATTTTCACATGTTGAGAAAATGTGCCACAAACCCATATGTCATGGGTAGTTTTTTTGCCTTTAGCCTTATGCTAAAATTGTTTAAATTCATATCCTTAATATGATTTCATATTCATTAATAAAACCATGTGTCAGGACCTCAGACTGGGCTGAAGGACTCCGACCCTAAGCACACAGCCAAGACAACATGTGGTCTAGGGACAAATCTATGTGCGTCCTTGAGTGGCCCAGCCAGAGCCCTGACTTAAACCCAATCGAAATGTCTCTCCACCAACCGTCACCATCCAACCCGACAGAGCTTGGGAGGATCTGCGGAGAAGAATGGCAGAAAATCCCCAAGGATGTGCAAAGCTTGCTGCGTCACACCCAAGAAGAGTCGTGGCTGTAATCACTGCCAAAGATGCTTCAACTAAATACTGAATAAACAGTCTGAATACTTATGTTAATGAGACATTTCAGTTCTTTCTTTGTAATAAATTTGCTAAAATTTCTAAAATGTGCTTTTGCTTCAACACTATTGGGTATTGAGTGTAGACTGATGAAAAAATTGATTTAAACTATAGACTATATACCATATATACAGTGGGGTCCAAAAGTCTTTCACATTCACTTGAATGTGAAGTGGCCGGTTTATGAAGTAAGCAAGAAACCGAGTTTTCATGGGGGTGGCATAGCTGTTAGTTGATGCTGGTTCATCTTAGAATATGGAACGCAAACCTCAGGAACATGCTTCGTTTTGAAAGAAACTCTGAAAGAGCGATTGCATTGCGTTACAGAAGCTAGTGACACGGACGGCTAGCCCTTTTTATTTGTTCCTATTAGGAGACGAGCTTCAAAAACACTGGGTCCTACGATTGCCACAACAACTGCAATAATAGCGTCTTTCATTAGACCTTCTCTGCTAAACAACCTCATCTTTCAAACTCAACACCAGCTGTTTATAATGAAGGGTTTTTTTTTTTGTTTGCCAAAAATGTGAAGTCTAACCCTGATGACATGATCAGGGTTATTTTCTCAGACTCCACAAGTTCAGCTGTTCTCCTCATGATGAGGAAACTGACCTTTAGGTGTAAAATTGGTGTGAGTTCACGTTTCAACTTATTTCTGTGCCAGGTAATAATTGACAGCAACTTATGTGAACTGATGATAAATGACCTCCGTAGTGAAAGCAGTGAAAGACTGAAGAAGGGCATGTCGGAGCACCTGGTGTGTATATACAGCACATCTTAAGAGGTTTTCACACATATAAAAGATTTTCCTCTTGTACATGTTCAGTGAATATTGTTGACCTCTGTGCAGATTTTTCAGATATGAAACCTGCACTAATTCAAATGGCCATTTCCACCTTTACATGTGTCCTATGTGTGTTTTTTCCTTCTTTTATGGTGTCTTCAAAGTTTTTTAACATCCGTCAACTCTCTGTGACACTTTGGTACAAAAGGTCTCTGCTCATACCGTAGAGCTCTGCAAAAATCTCAAATATAGATGAATGGCTTGTGGGAGTGGGCGTACAACTGAGACCTTGCTGGCTACGCACGGTCTCCCAGGACTGAACTGTAATGGGCACCATGAAAGACCCATGTGGCTGGCAGAGCTAGGCGTGCAGTGTAGAGACCCTCTGCAGCGTGCTGCAACTTAAGTTCCTCATTAAAACCAGAGTAATGAAAATCACAAGCGTTGTCAGTTAATGAGTAACAAATGAACCCCCCACCCCCCCGTCTACCTTTAAGTCCCATTCTGTTTCTGCTGCTTCACTTGAGTCCTAGACAGAGACAAATAAACTTAGCTTGTGTAAATGGAGCAGAAAGCACTGAGAGGGGGAAGACGAATAGGGCCCACACTCGCACAGTTTGGGAATCCACTTCTATCCCTCACTATATAGAAATAGCCCCCCCACCTCCCAACCCCCCCTTTCCTTTCTATCCCTCTTGTTTTCCCTCTCTCAGGCGAACTGAGAGATGGTGATCTTTTCAAAGGTCATTTGAACCATTTGTCTTATCTCAGAGTTTCTTCACTGAGATGGCGAGCACAACAGAGAAACTTTGCCTCGGGCTTTGTACATTTCATAACCAGCCAGCAAGAGCGCGACAACAAAATTCCTCTTAGCGATGACGTCTTACTTCCCCCTTTACTAAATTATGATGCGCTAAATATGTCATTGTTGGCTTTTTTTCCCCACCCTCAATGAGCAATCAACAAAAGGGAAGTCGTAAACAATACTGTAAAATATCCTATAAATAATTAATGCAGACCCCTGATGGTCGACTATGCTAATGTACCCGCCTGTGTACTTCGACCCGAGTTTAAATCTGTTTTTGCAATGCTGCCATGGCTTGCCCTTTTCATTTCTGCTGTATTTCTGCTGCTGTGTCTGTAGACACTAACAAGCTGCAGAGAACAACCACAATGCCTGGTCACTCAATAAAAATATGTGAAAAATTATTGAGGACCGCTGCCGCTGCCAGTGTCCTGCTGCGAGGTCTACTGCGTCCGTGCTTGAGTATTTACCTGCTATTATGACAAACGAGTGCTGATTATTACCCAGGGTGCACTGGGGACAGCAGTCATTACAGCAACTTCCTGTTTTTTTGCCGCAGTTAGCCGCCCGTCCTCTGTGTTACTCACAAAACACCTGTGCTGGACGCCTCGGGCTTTGGCAGAGAAAGATAAGAAAATTAATATTTATAAAGAGGAGCAGCTTCAGCCTAATCACCAGAACAGAATGAGCTGCATGTTGGAACAATATGGAGGACACAAAAACATAGTCACAAAGGTAACAGAGTACAAAAAAAAAAAAAAAAGTGTACGTGTTTTCAATATTCTGTCTGTTACATTATCATATTTGATTTCCCAAAGCTGATATCTTCAAAAATATTGGCGACATTAAGCAAATTGTCGTCAGTCTTCACAGTGACAGAATGAAAAGTGGAATGAAATACAAATAATTACAATATCATTTCTACTGACAGCTGTATGGATTTATCATGCTCTCACTCTCAACAACTGTCATTAGCCATTTCCTAAATGGATAACAGGCCCAAACACACTGACTGCAGAGGAAACACAATTGCCCTTTGAGTAATTTGTTTAGAATCCAAATGTTTCCTGCATCCTGAGATTAAGAGTTTAGAGACGTTTAAGACCTGCTGTTTCAGATGGTAAGATACTGTCTACATTTAGAGATATTCTCAGTAAATGTTGTACATGATGAAGTTCTGAAGAGAAAAAGGTATCATTTAGAATCTATTTGCAAAATGAAGGAGATTCTGCTGAATCTAAGATTTCACATTCTTGATTATCCATTATTTTTTCAAATGTCAGAAAATGTCAGGGAATTATTAGAGAAAAACCTCCTAGATAGATTTTTGTTCAATTAACAGTCTAAAATCCAAAGATTTTCCATTTACAATGACATAAAGTTCCCCTGCACACGTGTTCTAAGACATAAAAAAATACTCTGCTTTGGACAATAACTTGTGTTTGATATGCTATTTCAACAAAATGATCTATCTTATCTTAAAATTAGTTTGTAAGAGGCATGCTGCTTAATCCTGCGTCTTAAAGTCTGATTTAAAAGAAACTTTCCCCCCTTCAGCAGATGAATATTAAAAACAAACTGCACAAACACCACAGTGTGAACGAACTGAAGGTCAAACATCCAAATAAAGTAAAAAATAAGCAAAACACAATTTCGGTTGCAGCGGGATTTTAAATGATTAATTGACTGGTTTAATGAATCGACTAATTGATTCAGGTCTGGTCTGAAGAGGCAGAGAAAATATATTTATGTAAAAGTGCAACTGCTTCTTTCGCTTTGTATTTCACTGTAAACCACCTTCAGGATAATAATGAATGCATATGCCCTGATTGTTACTGAACAGCACAGCAGGAAGGTGAGAATACATGCAAAATTTGTGCATTAGTGTGGGAGGGTATGTGACTGTTAAGAGGCGGGGGCGCTGCTGTATCCAATCAGATTACCAGATAGCCCCCCCCCCTCCTCCTTCCTCCTTCCCCAGAACTATCTCAGTGAAGCAGGCAAAGATGACAAGACGCCTTCAATTAACCTGCCGCACTCTGGCCAATGGCATTTAGGCTCAAGTGCGACCTGAATCACAAACGAGCTTTCCCCTCTGGCCTCACAAGTGTTTCACTTCTAACTGCCACCGTTGCCAGTAACAGCAGCCTGGGAGTGAGAGAAGCACTGGCACGCAGAGGACGTTTTATCAGAAGCACAGGATGCATTTACTGCATGTGTATATGTGCATTGTTTTTTTTCCCTGCACTATGGGCCCCTCTCCTATCCTCTCTTCCCCACCTCACATGAAGTTACCCACAGTGTTTCTGGCAGAACCTTACTGCTCTCACAGCCTCCCCAAAACTGAAACATTCATCTTTAATAAAGATGTTTACAGCACATGATTTATTTTGATAGTCCTATGCCTGCTGTTGAGAATATTCATGGCTGATGTTATGTTATGGAAACAGAATATTCCTACAGCTCTATCCATTACACCCAGACACATTCCCTTCTGTTTTCTCTCATTGATTTTGGCTGCTAGTGCCACCAAGTGGTTGAATTGTCTGTGTTTACAGAGGAGAGCACCACTGCAGTCTCCTTTCTCTCCTTTTCATCTCGGCTCGGTCTATATGCTGGACTGACTCACCACAAAGGGAGTCGATAGGCCCTTCTAAATGTTCAAGGCAGCACAGTGGCTGTCATCTGCTATTCATCTATATCACAGGCCAGGGATACACGTGTATGTGTGTCAGTCGGTTCAAAATTACTTTTAGGGCTGGTGATAGATGTGTTGCTGATTGTTGAGTAGCTGCTAGATTGAAGAGCAGTCCACCCACATCACCCGCACTCGTCCTCTCACTCTCTCAGGCCTCCGTCTCCCGGGATGGAGAGGTGGGCAAGAGCAGTGAGTGATATACGAGCCAGCCTGAGAAAGATGAGAAGGACCTGCCATTCCCTGTCAAGAGGGGACGACGCAAGGCGAGAGGTTACGCACATTGAAATGCCATTTCCTGCAGTTCACTACTTCACTCTCGCCGCTAACTCAGAGACCAGGGATGAGAAATGAAAAATGGCTCCCATTACGGGCTTGACCCCAGCTGATCTTTGCCGTTGACCCCCACATCTTATAAATGTGACCCCGTTGCAATGGCTCAACCTTTTCACTCTGCACACATACGCACACATGTACACGCACGCTCGCATGCAGAAACACTCACACCCATCCACTCGTTTTCCCTCCCGTGGGTGCCTTTAGATTAGTAATGACCATCTAGCTCGCTGCCAATAGGACCGCGGTGAGTATCTACTGCTAGCCCTTTTCTAAATCAGTGTAAATGGATCTGCTTCACACCAAAGGACAAGAAATTAATCTTGCACTAATCACTAGCATGGACTACTTACTAGGTACGGGAGATCAGCTGGAAGTGGATCTATGCTGAGGAATTAATGAAATATTAAGGATGGTTCTGCATGTTTACTTGTGCTAGGGAAGGTTACTGTAAAAAAGTAATTAGTAAAAATAATTTACTTTGCTTCACTGATTCATTTTGCATAAGTTAAAAGTATCTAATGAGATACTTACTGTGAGAGTATGGCTTGTAGCCCCAAGAGTGCTGTTATTGTGGTAAAAATCCCGCTCAGGGCTGTTGTGGACGCCAGTTTTAATTCATATTAAACACATATGAATGGGTCTTTTTTTAGAATGAAGTACATCATGTCTGTCCCAGGTGCCATTTTAACTTTATTAATTTTTAGTTTTTCTAAATTCGCAAAAGACTGAAACACGTTTTTTGTTTGTTTAAGTTATCTCAACTTAAACCCGTACCTGTTTTATAGTAATATTGGATTCTGGTTCTATTTTTCCTGTACATATATGTGCTTTTTTTTTCTGTCAAATGCGATATAGTTTCTTAAAATATAGGTTTGTTGTGAACATTTATACTATGCAAGAGTGTTTTTGTCTATCCTGTAACCTTGATTGTTCTGTTTGTCTTGCTTTTCTCTTTATTCTATTGTTCATTGTCCCTGTTGTCTAGATTGGCAGGAAACTTGCTGGAAAATAGTCAAATGCAATAATATAAAATTAAAAATATTTAAATATATAGGTCTATTAAAATATATATACAGTATATTTCAGGAAGTGGTCGGGAATGGATTACAAGTGTTCCTTTTCGTAGTTATAATAATGTGATTTTCCTGCTCCTAACACTAACTTTGACAAATCAATTTTAATACTAATTAATAATTTACTAATATGATTGAAACAAGAGCATGTACCTACATCACTTCACAGAGAATATTAACACTCATGCCTGTAATCATTTACCAAATTTACTGTTTACTGCCTTTAGTAATCTGGAGTCTCAGCACAAGATATAAGAAAGTAAAAGCAAGAATTTGTATTCCATTTTATAAAGTCTCTGTTTGTGGGAAACTTGCAGGATACAATCTAAATAAATGGGTTTTTGCAATAACAGAGCCACTAAATTCAGTTCAATTATTTGTATTTTGATTCTGTTTTGCCTATCAACATGTTTACAAGCGGGTTTAAATGTTTTCAAGTCAACAGTATTTCAAGAAAACATTTCACTGCTAATTAAGTGGACAAGAATGTCTCCATAATTATCAGTGAGATATCTCCCATCTTGTCCTGACCTTGTGTTATTCTCCTGCTACAAGAGCCTGTATCACAGGGCCTGCCTGCAGTATACACTGAGCGTGGGATTTTTAACTTGCAGCACTGAGACCAGTCCAGCTTGGATCTGGCATAAGCTCTTTATATTGTCCGCCTACTGAATACAAAGCCATTTTCCTGCTCACTCAAATTACAGAAACACAGTAACAACTGCCTGTGCCAGTAAAATATACAAGATATACAAACACAAAAATGCTTTGTTTGTGTGACAGGGGTCAGGCAAGAAAATAAACATCCCTATATTATAGCTCTGGCATCCTGCTTACTGATAACACCCACCCTAGCCACAACTGATTGTTTGCCATGGTTTCTGTTCTCGCACGGCACATATGCAATTTACAGTGATAACAGTGGCAGATTTACCTCTCTAAACCCTTAGTATTTCTACAACAATGTGTCCTCGCTTTCAGACAGCGGTAAAAGTAAACAACCTTCTCTTTCAAGGCGCCAACTGTCAATTATACCCACTAAAATGAAAATGTGTTTTTATCAGTTGTAGCTAGAAAGCTAATTCAGCTAGCATTAGCTGCATGAGCTGGTTTAAGAACACACACTCCAGTTGGCTTTTTACTGTTTCCAGCATACTGGTTTTAACATAAGAATTATAGTAGGGTTTTAAATATGGCTTTGATGGCGACATACATGAATATTGTGCTAAACCTGCATGTGTCAGACAAAAAGTCTGTATCCTCACCAGATGATAATCCATGTAGAAGATATGAAAATAACAGTATCTTGCTAGCTTAGCTCACGTATATATTTGTTTATTTAAAAAAGTATGTTTTTATTTGTAACATTACGAAAGAGAAAGGCTTTAAAAATGAGGACTAACTGTGTACCACTATCTCAAGTGTCACTGGCCATGGTTGCTGGAGTGTAAACTACTCCAAATACAATGAGCTAACAAGACATAGCATAGTTAATAACATGCTACTGATGTTTGAAGCCACACTCACTTTCTACTGTAGGAAGTAATCTAGTGAGCCAGACATGCCAACAATTGCAGCTTAAGTTAGAGCAGATAAACCCACTGTTTCATCCACCCCCTTCACTTCTGCTCATATTTTTGGATTTGTGAAGGCTAAAAACAAACAATGCCACACTCCATACTTTTCAAATGGCAACTATTGCTCTAACTAGAGCCCATTCCTTGACATTTTGACATGTGGTGGAATCCAAATAGATTGATGGACCTGCTG
Organism: Seriola lalandi dorsalis; assembly: GCF_002814215.2. Lineage (NCBI taxonomy): Eukaryota > Metazoa > Chordata > Actinopteri > Carangiformes > Carangidae > Seriola > Seriola lalandi. Next base: position 753,650 of record NW_019524449.1, on the reverse strand, counting down.
TGCCTATCTATGCTGCTGCTATTGGACAGATGCTGTTCAGGAAAGGGGTTTAGCAACCTTAACCACAGCAAATAAAAAATGTGGACTTTGTAGTCAATTCTTGATGTTCTTTGGATGTCAATTTATCTTTGAGGAAGGTTTTCCTTTATGACATACAGGATATACATTTAAAAAAAATCAAATCAAAATCCACATCCTAAAAAAGTGAATATACAGATCTGTATTGGATGTACAGTATATGGATTATCATATGCCAACACTGCTACAACACAACCAATTACTCATAAGTATGTTCTTGCCTCTTCCATCACTCTAAAAATAAGTGCATGCCTCCTGCTAATAATCAAGTCCTCAACAGACTTCGATGTATATGAATAGATTTTACCCAAATGTGTTTGCCAGCTGACTTCAAATCATTGTGTTAATCGATGCCATTTAGCACATTATTATCACATATGATGTGGAATGAAGACAAGATCTGCAGAGACAGTCTGTAAATAGGAACAGAGGAACTGTTTTACATATTTAACATATTAGTGATTGTTTATAAGAGACACAACATTATTAGTGGAGACGGAGACGGCGCTCATACTGAGAAATCAAGGATGCAGCAATGTTGTTTCACATTTATGCAAAACAAATGTGATCAGAAGTAACCTCCAGGCAATGATACAAAAGAAAATGTGTTGTGGGAAGAAGGCAAGCAAATATTTGATCAAAGTTAAGAAGAATGTCTGCGCGTTATGCTTTTCATCTGGATCCAACTTTGCAGCCTGGCAACAACATCCACCAATCAAATATATTCAGATTTTTATGAACAGTAGCACATCCTGTTCTGCCAGAAATAGATGCTAGATGTCATCATCGCTGTGGAAGAGTGTAACATTGCTGAGGAAGCACAGGAAATGTTTGAACAATTTAATTACAGTTGGACTGATGGACACTCTGGTGCTTATAAAACAAAATCATCTATTTGCTCAGCATTTTATTAGCAAATATGAAAACCCATTAAACAGTGGGAGGCTGTTAAAATGTGTTTTTGCTGAAAGATTGCAGCCAGAACAGTGATGAAAGATGGAGACAGTGGAAAAACATAGGTGGATAGAGTAACTACTACAATCCATAATCTCAAATTTAATCTTTCATTTTGCCACCATTAAAAGCCTTGTATTCACCATTTCTTGCTATTTTCAGTGAGCATGGCAGAATAATCCAACCCAACTTGGCATCTCTGATAGTTCAAACTCATTAGATTTTCCAATGGAATAGTTATGAAAATTACCTTTTGCAATTCAAATCCACAATCTAGAACCCTAGAGAGATAATTTTAGCCTCTCCATATTCATCCACAGCAGTGTCAACAACAGTATTCTCCCCCATGGATGTTATTAAATACATTAGTTTCCCATGCCAATCCAACTAGTAGTGCTGAGGCAGAAACCCTACAACTCAAAGGCTTTAGGGTTATAATGAGTGGATGTTCTCATATTTCTCAGTATTATATCACTTGCGGGAAGAGTACATTTATTTTGCACCAAGCTTTTGTATTAAAATAATCAGAAGTGGTCAGGGTGACCCAGGGTAGCAAATTAGATAAATTTCAAAATTAACCATTTGACCTAAATTCTCAAAGGACTATGATAAAACCAGTAATGATGGTGAATTATGCACTTGTTCATGTTCAAAAGTGTTTTGTAATCATGTCCTTTTTTTATTCCATGAAATCATTTAATTCAATTTGTATCTAATTTTACCAGGCAAGGTACATTTTTATAAGACAGGATTATGTGTTTCAAGCAACAGTAAAGGTCATCAATTTAGAGATTGAGGCGGGACGAATCATTGACTTAATTGCTGGTGATTGTTTTGTTTTTTTACAGAAAGTCAGTGCAGCAAGCAGCAACATCACGGTCGTGTGATGAGGAAGAGCTGGATAGAAAGTGTTCACATGCAGGACAGGATTTTTTTTTTTTTCTCATTACCAAACTTAATATTTCCAGTTTGAAATTATTTTATGTATTGTCTTTACAATCTTGAGAGCATCTGTGTTTAGTCTCATCCCTCAAAATCAACAAGCAAGATCTTCGTTTTGTGTTCGCTTGCTGTTAGCTAGCTAGCTGCTCTGCAACATTAGCCAATGATAGGCTCACATTCTGGAATTGCTTTTTTTGTTTATTTATTTTGTTTTGATGTTATATTATTGTTTTGTTTTTAAATTTAGTTAGAAAGACGTCTGATATGCTACATAGGTCACTGGGGCTAAGCTAACGTTAGCTAGCTTAACATTACCATGACTAATGTTTAGCTAGCTATTGATGAGCAGCGCATACCTCCAAAACGTAGGCTGGCTGCTTGTTTACTCACAATGTTTTTACTTCCTATATGTGTTAAATAGAAAATATGTGACATGCAGGGTATAGACTCTTTGGAGTTTTAATTATTTTTGCTGTTGAGTAATTAGCGGGGCAATGTAATTACTTTTTCTATGAGAAAGAGTTGAACTAATGTGCTCAGTGCTGCTCGTTTCAACAGGAGGATATTCACCATACAGGAGAAAGAAAATCCATCTCTCAATCAACTGGAGGCTCACTAGAACTCAATGAATGCACCAAACAACATAAAATGGTGATATCGCGTAGCAGTATCAAAGGCTGGATTTCTTTTTTTTCCCTTCACACACATTGATTAAAATGCCCCCCCCCCTTTATTCCCCATGCAGCCTCCAGGCGACTCGACCTGCCACTAACACCCTTCTTGTCTCTTGCTGCTCTCTCGTTATCACAGCCAGCTTGCTTGTCCCAAATGCCCTTCCTCCATTTCATGTGTTTTTTTTTTTTTTTTTTTTTTTTTTTAATACGCCACCTGCCTTCAAATGCCCACCTTGCATCTCATTACAACTTTAGTAAACACTTCACCTCCAGCTGCCTCTATGGGCTTACTCTCTTATTTAGGGGATTTAGCCGATTCTCTTATCCAGACTGACTTAGTGACTGTAACATGAGAATAAGCAGCTTAGATCATTGAAATAACAAGCAATCAATGGTAACACCCGTGTGGGTTGGGACCTGCAATATTTCCGTTACCACAGACTAGTAATATGAGAGGGGTGTATTGGGGAAAATAAGTGGATGAACACAGGGGACAGATAAAGAAACATTTTGTTTGGAGTGTAATTAGATCTGGATCTACTTTGCCAAATGTCTGTTCCTGACAACCAAGACAAGTCTATTCAAGAGTAATGGGGATCATTTTAACTGTGGCTGACAGAGTTTTTAAAATACAGCATCTGTAGTATCAATGCAGTATTACAAGTAGTACAATTCTTGCTTTGGCAGCTGCTCTGGTGATGAGCCACCAGTGGTGCTATGGAGCATCGTATGTTTTCATGCTACTTTTTTCATTGCTTTCAAAGCTTCTCAGAAATTTCTCCAAAATATGAGATCACATTCCTCATTATTTAATTCCTCCTGTGTTTTCTACCAGTAAAAACTTGAGCTTATCCTACTGAGCAGTAATTGAGTTGATATTCTTTCATTTTCACTTTCACATTAAAAGCACACAGCCTCCTCTTCTGATTTCAGTGAATATTTTAATGTTATCACTTGCCACTGTGTCACCCTCTTTTTCAATTACCATTTCAAAAATGCCGTTAAATCTCAAGTTGATATTTCTTTTAACTCTCCATTTACATGAGAACTAATTTAGTCCGTTTTTTTCTGCTTTGGGGCAATCATTATTTCACTATTGATTACTGTGCCAACTATTTTCTCGATTAATCATTTAATTGTTTTCTCTATAAAATTTCCCAGAGCTCAGAAAATTGACAAACCGATTAATCCACTTACTGTTTTGGATCTAGACTGCTTTAAATACATTATGTAATACAAAACAGAAAGCAGCTTTAATGTGTGATTATTCAAAATAATATTTTGAATAACAAAAAATGTAAGAGTTGGACAACAAACTGCTGCTACGCTTTTTTTTTTTAATATCAAGTTTCACCTGAGATGTGAAGAAACTATTTCTGCATTGAGATAAAGGAACTTTCGAGATAGTTTTTCTCTTATTCTAGGTCATTCTCAACAGGTGGTCAAGAGAGACATGAAGTCCCTCTCCTCCTACATCATCCATCGCTGGCCTTGAGGTACATTACGCTGTTCATCTTCCTCCTCCACTACCACACATTTTTCTTCATTCCAGTTACAGGCGTTCACCTGTGCGCGGTGCAAACATGCAGTTTGGGGTCAATGCAAGGATGGAGAAATATTTTCATTAAGCTTTTAATAAGGGTGTTGAATTTACTGAGGAATCTTTACTGTTGTTTACTTCATTTTCTATTTCTTCTATATATATTATATATATATATTTTTTATTTATTTATTTATTTATATTTCTTTTTTGCACTCCTCTGCTCTGTGATGCTGAATGGAAATCTGATTTTAAACCCAAACAAACATGAACTGCTTAAGAGTGGGCCTTTTTGAATATCATTTCCTAGACCTCCCATTGTCTGAGTGGGATGAGACACTGACAACACTCCTGACGAATAAATCCAGTATGTGGGGGGAGGCCTGTAAATCTTTAGTCTAATTTTGGATATATTTCAGGCTTGTTTTTCCAAGTAATTCCTGTTTTTAAAAAAAAAAAAAAAAATCTTTCTGACTCCTTCCTAATAATCTTCTCTTCTTCTTCTGCACTCATTACCGATTCTCCCACAAACGAATGTCTCCTCTCTGGCAGATTTGCGACTCTGATCCGGGGCGTAATCTCTAAACGGCTTTGTCAACATCACTGTCTGCCTATTCTGTTTATCGCTACATTCCAGGAAGACAGAAAGCGCAGAAGAAGAAGTGGGAATAGAGACGGAGGTGAGAGGGAAGGACAGACAGAGCGGTGAATGAAAGGAGAGAGAGAGAGAGACAAGAGAAGCCTCCAAGAGGAAGAAGAGAGAAGTGGGGTAGAGCGACGGGGAGAGGAGGGAATCACTCAATCGTTTTCTGCGGAGGGAAAGAGGTATGAATATTCCAATTTTACCCTGCTCATTAGAGATGGCTGCCTCTTCCTTTGGGGGAAAGCACTGCTTGTGTTTGTTTCCAGGCTGATTATTTGCATGATGTATTCCACAGTTTTATATTCAGTGATGGAAGAAAGATGACGTTCTGGCATGCTGACAATGAGGCCTAAGGGGCGCCTGGGCAGGCACAGTCAGCTCTATTCAATGCAAAGATCAAAGGCCACGCTTCTTTACCCCAAATTAGTCACCATTTCACAGTCGCTACAGCCCCCCTTCCGACATCTCTACTTACTTGCATAGTTCCTAAACAAAGCTGTTTTTCTGGGAGCTTCGGCACACCGGGTCGAGATCACTGTTTTGGCCTTTAACTAATCGCGAGTCTATACTGCCAAGAAACACAGAAGCGGGTTCCTGTAATTCACCACTTAGCAGCTGCCAATCATGAACTGATCAAATCATCATCACTGCTACAAGTAAGTTTCAAATGGGCAAGCAGGCAAGCTGTAATCGAGTCAGGCTTTTATCATCTAATATGCATACACCAGCAGACATAGTTCTTCCCCATGTTACTATGTTGTCACTACGAGTAACTGCAAGTTAATGAACCTACGTCTTCTTTAGGCGGGAATATACAAACACCGGTGGTTCACGTCCTCAGTAACAGAGCCACATAATGCTCAGTATCTGCGCTGGCTGTGATGATAATGAAGACTACAGTGATGGTGGTTGTATTGCAGCTATGCCATACGAATGAAAAAATTGGTGCAGCTCTTCATAAATCCATTGGAAAGTCTGCAGTTACTTCTCGCTACTTTCAAACAAGTGAGTTACTAAATTTGGTTGCAACATTAAATCTTAAGAAATGTCCTCAATCGTAAAGACTTCAGTAATGTGTAAATTGGTTACTAGGAAGCAGGAAGTTATTGTAGCACCACAAACTCATCATAACTCCCCAAAATTACAGTTTTAGAGGCTCAACAGATACAACTTTCATGAATGTAGGTATTAGTTTGTCTTATTTTTGTCTGCATACACGGATAAATCTGTGTGTTACAGCTTAGATGAACTGGACAATCCTATGACATTTAGAGTTGAAACAATTAATCGATCAATCAATTTGTTGACTGATAGAAAAATAACCGGCAACTATTTTGATAATCAATAAATCACTGATGTCGTATTTCAACCATTCTCAGGTTCTAGGTTCTCCAGCTTCAGCTCCCCTTTTATATCATCATCAATTGATTATATTTGAGTTTGGGACTGTTGGTCAAACATCTGAAGACATCACCTTCAACTGTCAGGTGAGATTTTATGGACCCAAGAAATTATTCGACCAGTAATGAAAAAACCCATCTGAATAATAATTGATGACAATAATCATAACTTTCAGCCTTGAACTTCATGATGTTCAAATGATTTTCAATATCGCCACCACGCTTCCGTTGTATTCTCATCTTCTCCGAAACACGCTGTCCATTCCTAAACGATTACTGTATCTATTAAAATGTTTGTCCTGTGTCTTTTTGTTGTGCAGACTTCTGTGTTCTGTCATATGACTGCTTTTTACTTATAGTTTGTGCTGGCACCACGCTGACACCCAAAAACACCTTTTCTGATAGCGATAGAGATAGAGATACGGGGGGGGGGGATCTCCCTCCCTCCCTCCCTCTGCGACAGTTGCTGCTGATGTTTGTGATTCCTTGTGCACACATTCAAAGAACACGTGACGCAAAACATTTCTAGGAGCCATCGCTACAGCTTCTAGCACCATTTCATCAACTCCATTGGAAGCCTTTAATGTAGTGCATAATGAAATGCAGCAATGAGCCTGCAACAGCTTTAATTTTAGATAAATACAAAATACAGTCACACCGCACATTGCATCATAGTGAAGCAGATTGTGCCTGATTAGGCTTCACACATGAGTGTGATACCTTCTCAGCACGACATCCACCTTCCCTCGCCTTCTCGACACACCACTCTTTTTTTTTTCTTTTTTTTGCCTTTTCTCTCTCCACTCGACTCCCCTCTCCCCGCCTCCCTCACTTTGCAGGAGAGCCCGCAGTCACATTAGCTCAGAGCAGTGGCTTGCAACTGAGACACCTCCCGCGGTGCATCAGCTATCTATAGATTTTAGCAGATACGCAAGCTATCTGTTTGTCTCCGTCTCTGAGAGGGAGGCAGGTATGTATTTCTGCACATATCGCCAAACACACTCTTGGCATGTATATAACAGCAATCAGAGATATAGTGGTGTGGCTTCATTTAGAAGTGACAGGCTATGAATCGGGGGAGACCAAGAGAGAGAGCAAGGCGTAAAGAAGTAAAGGTTTAGAGTATGAACCTATGCATTATATGAAACCAAATGTTTCATATTTGTAAAACAAACCTGAAATTCTGTGAATTTTTGAGTACAGCTTGCTTCTAAGACCACAGAGGGTAGAAGAGACTCCTGCTTCTTAGACCAGTAAGGCACATGCTGGAGGCCGACTGGTCTAAGATGCATAAAATGTAACAGTAACAGTTTTTAATAATTAATTTCTTGGCTGAAAGTCAAAAAGCAATAAAAAATAATACATTTTTGCACAAGAGGAACTTGATGATAACCTCTATTTTTTCCAGGGCGCCAAATATATAACAGTGATTTGCAAGAATGTAGCAGGGGTGTACAGCAGCGGCACTGCGGTGTAGTTACAGCGCCCTGCGAGTGTTCACGAACGTATTCGTGAACATCTAATTGTAAACGTGATATATCACACAGCTGCTGTCATAAACCTGTATTTACGTTGTCTTTGTCAGATTGTGTAGCAGTCATAAAATAGACTTCATCAGCAACCAGCTTGCAATTACTTCTTCTAACAACAGCATTCTGAGACCAAAATCTATTGCTCTGCATTAACCTACGACATTCCAGACAGAAAAACGTGTACAGTGGCTTTAGAAAGTATTCAGAACCCTTCACTTTTTGCACATTTTATTGTGTTTAATATTAAATTTGGATAAAAATTGCCATTTTCATTCATCAGTCTACACTCAAAAACCTGAAAAATTAAAACATGTTTTTAGATCCTATTTCTATTTTTTTTATTTCTTTTTGAAAATTCATTATAAATTAAACACTTGAGATCTTATCTACAAAAGTATTCAGACCTTTTGCTGTGACTTCTGTTTCCTTTAATTAGCCCTGAGATGTGTCAACTGTGGAAAATTGAATTAACTGGACATAGTTTATAAAGACACACACCTGTGTATAAACATTCCACAATTCTCGGTGCATTTCAGGACAAAACCAAAGCAAAGGAGCTCTTTGTAAATCTCCATGATGAAGTTGTGGCGAGGCATAGTCTCAAAAAAAAGTGGCCTCAGTTGTGAAATATAATAAGTCTGGAATCACCAGGACTCTTCCTAGAGGTGTCCGTCCAGTCAAACTGAGTGACTGGGCAAGAGGGGCTTTGGTCAGGGAGGTGACCAAGAAACCAACAGAGCTTCAGAAGTCCTCTGCAGAGATGGGAGAATCTGCAGAAAGGACACCATCATTAAAGTGAAGCATGATGGTGGCAGCATCATGGGCTTCTCAGTGGCAGGGACAGGGACTCTGGTCAGAATTGAGGGATGGACAAATACAGAGAAGTCCTTGAGGAAAACTTTCTCTGAGAGTGCAGGTGACCCGAGACTTGGGTGATGGTTCACCTTTCAGGACAACAATGACCCGAAGCAAAAAGGCCAAGACAGGAAAGACCTGAAGGTGGCAGTTCATACACACTTCCCATCCAACCTGCTGGAGCTTGAGAGGATCTGAAATCAGTTTATCTTTAAATTCTTTGTCACTTTTAATAGAATTCGGCAGGTATGACGACACATTTAGTTAACAACCACAACTACAGAGCTATTAGAATTTCTTACCATTTAAATTCACGTCTCTTACTGGCTTCTTCTCGGTAGCAACCATGCCCGAGGTTCATGGGTATTGTAGTTTTTGAACCTGTCCACTACACCAAAATGACGGACACAGGATGATTTCTCAAAAACAAAGCTGAAATAATTCAAACTGGTGGCCATAACATAAACCTATAGAGTCATTACATTGCCCAACAGAGTCCTGGGCTTTTATGTTCTGTGATATTGAGGGTGGCATACACTTTGCAACTGGATGGATTGTCATAAAATCCATTGTTTCCAGATGATGTACACTAACAAATATGGTGATCCCCTGACTTTTCATCTAGTTCCACCTGCAGGTCAAAATTTTGATATGTCCAATCTACTTTCTGTAATAGAGAAATGATCAGGTAACTTATGCGGGCTACTAAAGGGAAAAAGATCCTGTGGTTTTCAGCACAGTACCAGGTTCTACATGTAGGCCAGTTTAGAAGAATGCTCCTGAAAGTAGCCAACTGGTGCCTTCAGCTGCTTGTCCATCACTATACCATTACCTTGCAGGTCAACAGACTCCAAAGACTTGATAGTAGCACTGCATGCAAAGCCCCGCCAAAAGTTGTGAACAACTTAATTCCTCAAGTGTGTGTTCATGAGTGTGTGTGTGTGTGGTTGGGCTACAACCATTCTCTTCAATGATGTACATTAAGCATATCTGACATGCAGCTGTCAGCCTGACTCTCCATTATCCCAGAGTGAACACACGCACACACACACACACACACACACACACACACACACACACACAAACAGAGCGGCCTGGTGAACTCACCTGATCAAAGTCACTCATTCGTGTCTCTCCCTCAGTCTCTCTCTCCGACCCTCTGTCACTTACACTCTTGGGAATCGGGATGGGACGCACACCTGCGGCTGTAGATGGCCTCACTAAACAGGCTATTAGGATGCATTCAGGGACGAGTGGGACGGCTTGTAATGCCTGTGTAATCACGCGGGCCGTGCTTAGATCGACAGATTGCTTGGGATGACTGCAGTTGCACCGCAATCAAATCCAAATCCAAAATTACTGCTGTGACTTCTGATTAAAAAAAATTGAGGAATATTTGTTGATTTGAGAAATGTAATCTCCATTTACTGATAACCCACCTGGGGCCATTTTTTCCCCCGTCACTGTCAGCTCGAATCATGTTCAACTCTAACTAAAATTGAGAGTCACCTTAATTTCGACTGAGCACACCCTTTTGGCATTTCATTGTGGGGTGAAAAAAAAAGAAACAGCTATCAGCTCAGTGAGAATCTGCATTAGCTGAGAATGACATGTACAAGACAGCAACGTCTCGATCTAGGGGGCTTCTGTAGAGTTTAACCGAGCAAGGCGGACGACATGCCTAAAGACTCTGAAGAGTTACAGCCATGAAACCACACAGCCCTCACAGTATCAAATCCAAAATTGAATTTTCTGCTCTGTCGCATGTTGCTCGTTGAGATGGAGACAGGGCGGACGGGGA
>NW_019524449.1:707374-743211 GCF_002814215.2 Seriola lalandi dorsalis | reverse complement strand
GGGGGGGGCGTTCTTTGAATCTCTTAACCTTTAAGGCTTGTTGCAGTATCAAGCCCTGCGGACAAGATCGGACGCTGACACGTTTGTCGAGGGATGACAAATTAGCTGTCCTTCCAGATGCCTGATTGCTTGACCTTTATTCACTAAGTGGTGGTGGTGGTGTCGGGGAAGGGGGAAGGGGGGGGGGTTGGGTGACAGCGGTAAATGGTGCCCGTGTCAATGAGGGGGCCCGCACAGGAAATGCACATTTCACCCTGTCTATTAGCGATTCACAATGAGCATGATGGACGTACGATCAAGAGCTGAGCGCCTTACCTCACATTTCCTCTACTTTTTGACCCTGTGTTCAATAACATTCAAATCATATTTAGACCAGCTGTTGTAAGAACAACTGTGTGATGATTACCATCAGTCTGCGCTGCATTATAAGTTTCACATAAAACCGCTTGTAAATGGGAAGCGGCAATTTCCCTCATCTCCTCACATAAAACAAAATGTTCTTTCTGCTGATCTACTTCATGGACATTCAAGAATCCAGTGCTGCAAAAGCACCAGAGGATGACATGAAAGCAGAAATCATTGTGTCAGGAAAACAAGACACTGAAAGAACTGGGGCTTCAGATACATTTTGCTGAAATTTGAATAAGAGAGTGTGTAAGCAGACCTCACAGAAACACAACAGTGCTAATTTGTCTTTGAGCAACAATGTTGTACAATATCTGCAATTATTTTTATCTTAACAGCTGAAGCTTTACAGATATGAAAAGTAAAATCCAGAGTTTGTATTGCTCAACATTTTGAGTTGTTGATCTCAGTTTGGTGGAGCCATCCCCACGGGGCACTTCACTTTTCATAATCAGAAATTTGCTCCTGGCATGTGGCATGTTTAGTTTTAGCATTAGAGGTTTCAAAGTCCTGTTAAAACCTGATTGTTGAATGCGTTTTTGAGAGTTTACCAAACAGAATGATGTAAATGAATAACCAAAATTCAAATTAATGTGCGATACTATTTTAAAAGCATGCTCTACAAAGTAGCTAAAATGGCCATTAATGGTTAAGGCGGTGTTGCTAATATTTTTCTTTTTAAGCAAAACTAAATATTAGTGATTAGTACCTGCTGTCAAAATGATAATTGTAAGTGTTATTTCATGGTATGTATATAAAAATAATTACATTAGTATGATGTTCTGGACAGGTTTTACATGTTTTTGTTAAAAATAAAGTGATTAATTTGGTAAATTAATGTTGATACTGCTAATACTGGTCAATTTCACAAGAAGAGGATCTACTGTGATTATCCTCCATACATATACTTTTGTGACTATTGGTCATTAGTCACAAAAATACAAAAACCATTAGTGACCTTTAGTTGTTTTTTTTCCATTATGTTTCATTATAATGTTAAATGTGAAATGTTTTATTCCTTGGGTTTTATACTTCGTTCTTGACCATCACATATAATGTAATAAAAATACCATTTATTTACCAGTGCACTTTTGCTGTTAATGAACATCTCAACAGTTTGTCAGAGGTGCATAATTAAAAAAGTGTGGTCAGTAAAGAAAAAAGAAATATGAAGAATTCATTATATATATATATATATATATATATATATATATATTTCCATCCATTGCTTTCTTTCATGTATTTAAAGTAAATTTTTCCATTAGAGAGAGTAAAATGGAAAATACCAAAAAAGTTAAACTGAAATACCTGAACCATAAAGATATTAGATGTTTGTTAACCAGTGCAATGGCAAGATCACCCAATACCCACACACCCGCCCACCCACATACACACACAGTGTACACCACCTTTCATCTCGATCACGCTGAGCATGCTCACTCATCCAGCATGTTGATGTCATCTCTCCGTCTGATGGCCATGACTGACATGAATGCTCTCCAGGTGCAGCTGAGCGTAACGTCAGCTACCAAAACATCTGCTCGCACACGCAGACACACATGCTCAGATCTACACTCACAAACACGCCTTCCTGCAGGTTCGGAATCATTTATCCGGAGTGTCACAGTTAAATTGTAATTTCTCTGAATGTCTAGGAGACGGTTTGAGATGAGAAACATTTTCATAAAATCAGATTTTTATGCTGATTTTAAAACAAATTTTCTTTTTAGAATTGGAAAGATGAAAACTGAACATTTTGTCATCAGATCTATTGGTGATTTATCAATCTATTTATCTGAATTATAGTGTGAGCTGAAAAAATATCTATCGGTGCAGGAGAATGTTGTAAAATGTTCCCGTGATCAAAGTCAGTTGAATGGCTGACTGCTGGTCTTGGCATCAAGACATATTCAGTTACCAGTGAAGAAACTTAAAATTCTAAATGTAATTTCAGTATTCACTGGGCATGAATACCTTGTAAAGTTTTCAGGTTGGCGTACAATTCAATCTGCCATGTAGCACGTGTTTCAATTAAAATATCTCATCGAGGCCAAATACTCGTTTGAGAAGACATTTTTGCAAGCGCCTACTCTATTCTGGAGAATTATGAAAACAAATAAAATCAGTTCATAGCAAATGAGTTAAAAATTCACAGTTCTTAATGGACTGAAGGGATGGAGAAAAAAAACAAGAATGTATCTGGAAGTTAAAACATGAGAGAGTATGAGGTCATGTTGGCCTGTGAACAAGAACACATTAAGCTGTCATATTCTCTCATCGCAACCCAAGGTGGAACAGATAGGGGCGATCCTTAACCTTGACTTTTCTCTGTCCTTTTCCTTGAATAAGTCTAAAGGTTTCACTACGTGTGCTTACGCTGCATGTTAAGCAGTTCCATCCAGTGTAAAGTTTACCCAAGTGCATTTTCTCCTACCTAATTGAGTTAGAGGATGCCATCTCCTTTGAGAACAGGACATTAAGCTTCCCTCGCAGGGAATGGCAGGGAAAGTAAATCACTTTTAATTAGAATAAACCTTAAGATTAGATCTGGCCTTTCCCTCCCAGTCATTTGCATAGCTCCTCTCAATACGATCCAGGCGTTGGTGGCTGATAAGTGGGATTTGGTGATGAGAGAAGAGGGAGGGGTGCTGGGGTTAAAGCCAAATGTGCTCAACAGGTGAAAATTATGGAAACCCATTTCTGCCAATGTGATAAAAAAATAAATAAATAAATAAATAAACATCCTGGAAGTCATTAAAATGAGACACTTTCTCGTAATAATGACTTAGTATCTCAAAATAATGAGAAACTTTCTTGAAATAAGTTAATATGAGTTAGAAATGGGCATCCACAGAAAATGCCTGATGGCGATTTAATTTATTTTATTTTATTTCATTTTATTCATTTGTTTATTTATTTTTATTTGTTGGCGCTGATAGACTATTGGGATTTTACACAAATAGAGCACACTCATATCTAGAGGTAAATGACCCGGAGGGAGTTAGTCGCAGATTTGTGTGGAGATACTAAAAGAGTCTCATAAAGGTGAGGTAAGGGTTTATTTATGGAATAAGGTGTCAGATTATTAAGGAAACGTCACTTGATATATCAATTTGCTTTTGTTCCATTTAGGGGTTTTCATGTGGAGATAGAATAAAGTGGAGACAGATCATCCAAATAAATTCAAATCACAATGATATAAAAGAGAAACGTACAGAGAATCCTCACATTTCAGAATCTGTATGCATCAAATATTTAGTATTTTTGCTTGAAAAATGACTTAAATGGTTAATCCTGAATCAAAATACTTGCAGATTAAATTTCAGTGAATTAATGAATAGACAAATCGTTTAAACTGGATTTTTATTATATATAATTTTTAAAGATCCCCTACAGGAATTTCTAAAAACATATAAAAAATACTCTCTTCGAATAATAAATTGTGTGATATGGTTTAGCCTCAATAAAATAAGATCAATGTTTTTTTGTTTTTTTTTTTCTTAAAAGCACTCCTCTTATATCATCACATACTGAACCATGACCATGTGACACACCACCTGTGACACACATTTTCTCACACTGAACACTGCATTATAAACGCCGTCATCATGAACTACTGCACCCTTTGAACCTTTCCCACTCTCTCTGCCTTTCAAGTGACAGACAGAGGACTCCAGCACAAATGAACGCCGCCTCCTTCGTTTTCTTAATTAAATGAAGAAAAGCCAGTCAAGTTATTTTTAGGAGAAAATGTTCCCTGTGTGACTTTATGTATTTGATCTTCAGGAACATCTCTGCTTAGAGGTTTGGTGTCTGTAAATGACAGTTGGCAGCTGTGGAGCTTTAACCTGCCACCTTACTGTTATGGGATGGGAGTCTCTAACTATGAGTCTGGAGGGAGGAGAGAGAAAAAGGAGGAATGAGTATGCAGCAAAGGTAGAGACAAAACGAGAGAAAGGCAGGGTAGAGGAGGCGACACGCAAAGAGCCGAACAGAACACAGTTACTGACTGAGCCCCTGCTGATGGAGATGTGAGGGGACGTGTCCCAATCTCCTCTCATTCAGAGGTGACAGTCCATCTGTCACCACCGTGGAAGTCCGCAGGGGGATCAATGTCTGCTGAGGTGGCCAAACCAAAAGCTATCTGCATCCCCATTAGTATTCCTCCGCTGTGGGGCCCGGGCCGTCTACCGCATCGGCCTCCTAGCGCAACCGGCAGCGCAGGTGCCACGTCGATAGATTGATAAGACAAGCCAGACATAGCCCTGGAAAGCCCACGACTGTACAAGTGATTTAACCCCCTCTGGGATAAACTTTTAAGATCTCACACAGGCAGCAGGCAAGCACTTCCATACATGCATAACACATACACACACACACAAACACACACACAGGAGTAGGCACACACATATGCGCCCACACTGAGAGCAGATATGGACATCTTACAAGGATGAATGGCCAGCCTGCGAAGGACGGCAGGACAGCATAATAAAAGCCAGACGAGGCATTAATCCTCCTTGTGGGGTTCGCTGATGTTTGCAGCATTATGGCAGGCCACTAACATTCTTCAAATCTCCGCTGTGTGAGAGGAGCCTGGAATTAAAGGGCCACCGCTAAGTGAAATGCTAAATCACAACTATGTGCTTGGCATGTTGTGTCATCGTTATAATAAAGTAGCTCCAGCGGGTAGGTAGTGGTTGTTTTTGTTTGAGTACAACACAGGTGATTATTTTTAAGTCACATGCAGCCCATTTGTTTAAAGACATAATCAGCATCTCTCTTATATCTGTTGATTGAATATTAAGCTACAGCCAGGAGGCGGTTAGCTTAGCTTAGCATGAAGACTCAAAACAGGGGGAAACAATTAACCTGACTTTGTCCAAAGATAAAATAATCTTATAGCTCATCAACATTATATCTCGCTTGTTTAATCTGTACGGTCCAAATTTCTTGGACTCTCTCCTGGTTGCCTGGCAACTGTTCTGAGCCAAAAATACTTAGCATATGATATAAAACATAAAATGGTGAACTGCCACACTTCTGTTTTCACAGATGAAACTAATGAGATATAATGTGTTAAATAGTGAGCCTTAGAGGTGCTAGTAGGGGGATTTTTATTTCAGTTGGACAGAACCAGGCTAGCCATTTCCCCCTGCTTCCCGTCTCTATGCTAAGCTAAGCTAACCGTGGACTGGCTGTAGCTTTACATTTAGTGTGCAGACATGTTAGTGGTATCCAATAGAAAGCAAACAGGTGTATTTCTCAAAATGTTGAAATATTCCTTTGAGTATTTTCACTTATAGAGTGTATTTCTGCCCAGAAAGTTGTTACTAACTTTTTTTACAGTTTTAAAAACAAACAAACATCCAATGTTGGTGATTATTAAAGCAACAAGAGACAAGGAAAGTAAGTAAAAACTAACCTTTGTGACTTTTTTTTTTTCATTTTTAAACAGGGCCATGGGCAAAAGTACCTCCATACAATTTTTTATTTGATTTTCTGGGCCAAGTCTGTCAGCCTGGTTAATAAAAAAACAAGTGAGCACTCCATTTTATGAGTGGAGATGACCTTTACAGAGCTCAGGCTACACTGAGGGGATTTCAAGCCACCAATTAGCACTCTCATTTCTGCTCTAGTGCGATCTCAGGTCTCAGAGAGAGACACACATCCCATCAACAACATCAGCATGTAAAGCAGGATGCAGGGCACACATGCATACGACTCGGTCAACAACAAATGGATACAAAAGGGGGTCTTTAGGTATAGGTCACATTGCGTTACACTGTGTGGCAATTAGTGGTTTTGCATGAAATTGGTTTTGAACTAGATAAACTAGATAAAGTATTTTTGTGTTTTTGTTTTAATATTAAAGTAAAATAACAATAATAATTGTAGTTAAAAAAAAATGCTAATAAAAGGACTGTACAAATTCAGAAGTAGGTCTCCACACATCTATGAAAAATGACAACATCAATGAATGCACACATGCACTTTGAGGATTATGCCCCAGTAAGCACACTAACAATGTGGTCAAGGGCAAGCATAATAATGAATTGATTGTCCTCTGAGAGTGTCATAATGAATGTGAATCAGACTATGCAGCGTGCTTTTAACAATCAATATGGCTATGAATTACCACCACCATCCAAGTGATTGATTATATTCATTTCTATTTAAGAATAATGCAGGGTTAGATCAATTACAAATATCTTTTACGGTTCCATAAATAAAACAGACATCAATGGTGAAACCAAAACCTTAAACGTTGACTTTTCTTGTTTTTGGAAACGAAGGAAAGTGACAAAAAAAAAAAAACAAAAAAAAAACAATTTAGAAACGAATGTCCAAATAGTTGTCAATATTCCTGAAGTGTGGCACATGCAGCGTCTAGCTATGGTGCTGCATTAAGCTTTCATGAAAGTGAAAGTTAATTAGATATGATGACTGAACTCCCGGGATCGTAATTAGCCGAACTGCGTGACTGCTCTCCTGTAATTAAATGTCATTTTCTCTCAGTTCACTGAGCCTGAAAAAAAAGAAGAAGAAGAAGAAGAAGAAAAAGGAGAAGAGAAGGAAGAACAAGAAGAAGAACACTACTGCAGAAAATGTCAGGTACAACAAATTCACCTGTGCCCTGTGGCCTGATCCTGGACGTTTCTGGAACATGGACAAGCTAGGCTGACAAAAAGCGGGTTTAAGCTGGTTGTCAGTAGTTCACACTAAACTAATAAAAATGAGTCTCTGCTTGGTGGACTCACACTGGTCTAATTCCATAGCTCTCCCTGACATTTGGATTGTGTTTTGCGTGTGGACATCCAGAGGTCACAAATGAATGGAAACACTCAAGGTTAAAGTTTGAAGGTGAGAGAGGAGAAGAGGTCGTATCTGCAGGTGAGAATGAAATCCGTGCCGCCGCCCTGGCAGGTGTCATATGTGCATAACCCCGGGGATGGGAGAAAAGAGTGAGGAGAGAGGAGGGAGAGAGGAGGAGAAGGGAGTCGGTCCAACAGAGTACACGGCAGGTCTCTTGTCATGTGTTAGAGGAGAAGAGTCAAACCTGCAGGTACCAAACTATTGACTGACACCAGAGGACACGCTGTAAGGACAATCACAACAACAACAGCGACCACAACCTCTGCTGGAGAGCGCACCGCTATCGCATACAAGTGCAACACTGCATCCTTTCTTACAAATCTATTTTTGTACACCTGTTTAAGAGAAATGTAATTTTAAAGAAGACGTTTTTTTGTCTCTATCTTGTTGATATTTTATCCCTCTAAAAATACGTATTGATCGAGCATTATTGAGAGCAAGGAAATGCATTGTTATTCACAGAAGATCCACTACTTTGCCAATTCTTTGACAATGGTGGTTTGAGCTTTCAAAATTATATGACGCTTGACAGAGCTTGTCACAACATCATGGGGAAGGCTTTTGATTTTCAGACACATTTTTAAAACATTTTGAAGAAGAAACAAAAGAAGTCCTGATATTTATACATTCGTCAGACCCTGAACATTGTAGTTAATGTTTGGATGCTTCAATATAGAATTCCCTTTATAAGCTGACAAAATGATGGGAAAGCATTTGTCATGTAGTAGTTGAAAATGTAACAGTACAATTATGTACCCAAACAGTCTGACATGTACCAATAAAACATAATGTAGTTATAAGGCAGTTGAAAAAATCAGTCTAGTACTTTCTTTTTTTGCCTTTCTTATTTTTTCTTTTGCACCGTCTCAATTTAGAGTGGCCAGTCCCACCAGCTGTCACTGTTGCCACCACCTCCTATTCTTGGCCTGGGAGGGTGTCGACACAAAGAGTGTTGCCAGATCAACTGGAAGGGAGTAACAGCCGACAGTATTGCAAAAAGTCTATGATCCCTCACTGGCTTCCCACCCATTAATATTTCCAATAGAATGGAATGGAAGTGTGAGTAAGTGTATTTTTTTTCCTTGCACAAACTTGGCACTCCATTCAAAGTGCTACTCAAACTGACTTCTGCTCAGACTAAGACTTTGTACCTTAAATGATGTTGTATTTTTAGGTCTTCACCTCCTACTTTCCCGTATAATAATATCATTCTCCTGTCTGTCTATTTCTGAGCGTGTTGGATGAATGAACGCATGGATGGTGGATGTCATTGATAGGAACACCCACAGGCTATGTTCTCTATAATAATCTCTCTGTCTCTATATAGTGCACTCTCTCCGATGAGATATCATTGACGCTGGAAGAGACGGTGTGAGTAGAGAACCTAATTACCTCTGCTCAATGGACAGAAAATGATCACTGTGAATGTAATAAGGCTTTAACATGTTTGCCTGAGAAAACGACTTGGGGCTCCCCGCCGTGTTTTGAATTAGAAAAGCGACAGGTTAAAAACCCACCTGTGTCGCTGACTCAATCACTAATGTGAAGTCACTCCACCCCTCATCTCTGCCCTGCTCCTATGTGAAAAATGATCTGCATCAGTCACGGGCCTGGTTCCTTCTCATTGTCAGAAACTCCCCAGAACACTGACATCCCTTTGATAAAGTTTCATCCCATAAAACAACTTCTTTGCGGTCTGTTGGTGTAACTTCAGATAGGGTAACAGTTGGAACACTGAGACCTCTAATCAGAAAGTGTCTCTACAACATCTCTGCACTTACTACTAGTGAAAGTTCCATTAAGTACTGTAAATACAATATCTGACCACTGGAAAACCCTCAACAACTCCTGAGAGCCCAGAAACCTAATTTTGAACCAGTTTCAAAGTAGGTATAATCTCATTCAGTGCATCAGCACAGGATTTTCTCCATACAGTTGGCCGCAGTGAAGTCAGGTGAAAGCCATTTTGTCTTATTATGATACACACGTCTAAAAAAAGTTTCTTAAGACTGCTTTCTGTGTACTCTCATAACGGCGTGTTGGAGCTGTATTAAGATACTGTTAATCCAAATAGAACCTTTCCTACTGCTGGTAGGTAATTAAAACATTCAACTGGTGAATCACAGGGTGGCTGTTATTGTGAAAAAGTCACAGGTAACACAATGTATTTGTCACTGTGGTTAGCAAATGTCTTTTTGATCATGGATCAGTTTTAAATATTACAGGGAGTAACTGAACAAGAAGGAGAAGTCACAGTGAAATTACAGGCAACAGGCTGAACAGCAAAGGTAACCAACTCCACTGGTTCCTGCTGTTGTGTGGAAAAAAGGTTTTTTTGGCCGCATTATAAACAAACACACCAGTTGCTCCTCTGTTCTGACAAATTAATTACTGAACGAGTGTTCAACAACTCAACCAGACCTGAAATCTTAACCTTAATGTCCAGTTAGATATGTTTTGTTATTTTCATTTAAGAGTAGAATTACACGAATAGAAAAGAGTGAAATACAAAAAAATCCAAAATCCCAGCAAAAGAGAACAGCCATGGAGCTATAGAGCAAGTATTAAAGATCCATCATCTGAATATTATTCCTGGGGGAGTCTTTTATGGATGCCTTAAATTGGGTGATTTTATGACTGCAGCAGTCTATGTAATATAATCACATTAAACTCCCTATAAGAGCCTCCTAAATTCTCCTTATGTTCACCTGATCCCTTATCATCATAGACCTCAAGTGGAAAACACACTGCTGTGATTTTTCTGAACAAATCACTTCCCTGTCATCCTGAAAGCATGCCAAACCAAAACAACTCAATATAGTCTACATCCACTCCTACTGAACAACAGTTGTCTGTTTTGACCTTTCCTTTTCACCACTGCTTTCTATGGCATCGTCTGTCCTCTAGCTATACTGTAGCTTTACATCCTGCCTGCCTATCTGGCTGCCCCAGGGCACTTAAGGTGTCTACTGCTAATTCCACCTGAGCCCTTAATTACCTCATTAATTTAGGCTGACAGGGTAGGTTAAAACCCCTCAGTGATCCCCAGGCTCTATACACGGACATTAGCCACTGAATGGGAGGCCATAACCTGGTCCCCTTTTTTTGAGACCCTTAAGCGTCTAACAAGGTTTATACCTAATCCACAACTTTATCTTTATGGATCTTGGCCATTTTTCTTCAGAAGCAGCTTAATTGTTGATTGGCTTATACTTGAACCAACATCATCTTAGCCCTTAGCTACTATGGAAACTCTTGTCTGAAAGATGGTTTTAGGGACATTACACCCAATGTGGCAGCTAAGCTAGGGTAGCACCTCTTATGAAACCATCAGTTGAGGATTTCCACTGTGGCTTTAGCTAAGCCATCTCCCATCCGGATCTATTCTGTAAAGACGGCCACTGAAGGACAGAGAGCGAGAGGAATACAATGGCTTGAAGCCTCCTGGAGATCCTATCTAGACAGAGGAGTAATAAGGAGAGGGCTGAGAGGGAGGGTTATACTGGTCTGGGTGTATGGCATGGAGGAGAAAGAAGGGCCATCACACATGTCCAAGCCTTGACTGAAGACGGGATTAGAACGAGAAGGGGGGGGGGGGACAGACAGACAGTGATAGAGAACAGACACAGAGGAAGCGATAGCGAAGGAGAGCAGGAGAGGGTGAATGAAGGAATGGCAGAGAGGAAGATTGATGGCTGACTCATCCTCGCTAGATGATTTTTTTTTTTTCTTCCATCTCTCTAGACGAAGCCGGCATCCAGGAGCCTCCGCTTCTGCCACGGTGAGGAGAAACGGGCAGATGGTGATGGAGGAGAAGAGCACGATAAAATCACAGAAATATTGAGCAGATAGAGAAAGGAATAGGGAGATGGTTTGCGATAGTGGTGATGATTGTGAGAGAGGTTGGGAATGGTTGAATACAGTCACGGGAAAAGGGATTTTGATTAGGTAAAAGAAATGAGAGAAAATTTGAAGGTTTAATGTAATGTGAGTGTTGAAACCACTCAGTTTGTCTTGTCACTGCTCCTGTTTGTCTAAACCCTTACACAGAGACACTGCAATGTACTGTAACATGGTGCGAGTGAAGCTGGGTTACTTTGACACATGAGCAGCAGACTGGGCTATAATGCACAATTCCATCTAATATGTAAAGCAGTCATTTGTATGTTTAGCCATATTCACTGTATATGGGGCTAAACTGATTATCTAATGAAGCTACTAGAACAAAACAATCTCTGAGAATTTAATTGTTGCCATTACAGTTAGTAAGAGTATCAATGAATGCACTGAAAACCCAGGGAGAGAATCTATTAATTGATCAGTTTTGGTATAATAATCAAGCTCTCATATGTTTTTCTGTACTGAAAAACTGTTATGAAGAGTATTAATTCTTAACACTTTGCATAAAGTAAAACAATACTGGAGCAATTGTGCATGATTCTGCACAATAAGTCCTATACAGCACTGATAACGGAAAGGTTTTTACTCTTTTTAAAAAAGGCCACAAAACGTTGGTTAAATACTGTCAGCAATGTGAGACATCTTTCACTTAATCAACATTTGGGACAACCCAAACTAACCCAAATTGCTACTAAGTCTGGAATTTCTTCACCAAAATGGAATTGGAATGGAAGTAAGCAAGCTAGGCTAACTAGCTTTTTTTTGGGCAAGTGAACAATAGTTAGCCTAGTTTGCGAATGTTAGCACTGGGGAAATGTTTTTCTTTCTCCCGTGCTTGTGTAAAAACCATTTTATGTGCTAGCAGCTACATACAGTACATGTGAGAACAGTGATGAGCAGGGGAAATGTCTGTCTAGCTAGCTCTATATGAGGAGTTTCAAAATTTAGGAAAATATACTTTAACATAGTAAAAGTATCATCCTTATAACAATTACTGGCATTTATTGAACAAAAACTATATTAGCTAGCGGCTAGTTCGCATTAATTTGTTCTTCTAATTATTCATTCTTAACCTTTTTTTCCAGAATTAACTAACACTATTGTATTAGCAACCACTAAAGTATTAATTTACTTAAATGTCATTGACACTGGTAATGATAAAATAACTTAAATTTACAACGTCTTTTTTAGGGAATCCTACCGAATTAATATGTAATTTCAATATCTCTGTGAGGGAATCTGTCAGTTGTCTTTGGGACTGACAGCTTTGGGGGGTCATGGTTGCCTTCATGCATCATAAAGCCTGTCTCTTGGAGGAAGAAAAGAGTTGGTGTATGTTGAATAACTACTTTCTTTCTTGGATCTTCCAAATGTTTATTTCACAGATGTGTATTTCTTTGTGTATTCCTATGAAATGAGTGTGTTTGCCCTTACGTTGCTGTGCGATACTCAATGTGAAATTGCAAGACTGTTTTCCTGTCGGCAAATGAAAACACTGAATCCATGATCAGTTTTGCTTGCTTCATTGTTCACATCTACCTGGTGCTTTCTGTTACTATTGCTGCGCCATAATTATCAGTTAAGTGCAAAGTTTGTCATTTATATGCTTTACTCACAGGTGTGTGAATTGACCTGGATATGAATCATCTAGCACAAAATACATGAAAAAGAATTATATAAAAAATTACAGCATCGGCGGTTTTATTTCAGCAGTGTTGTTACGCCACTAACAGGTGCATATAGGGGAAAGACTACTCTCTTCAATGATTCAGATCAGTGTGAGCAAAAAACAACAGTCAACTTCCTGTGTGGCCATGGGAAATGAAGTGATTTTATGAACCACTTTTATGCCTGTCTACACATATATTGGATCAATCAAACTACAGTTATCATCTGTCATAACCAAAACATAGAACACTACGGTAGGGGCTTCTTTCACAACACAAAAATAATCAAAACTTAAAATTCTTATTTTTGTTAATTACAATTTCAACCAAATAAGAACAGAAGTCAGAAAACACAACGATAATACAATAGACTAAAAGTTTAGTTTGTTCGACTTTAAAGATTAGCTTCGATTACACGTGCGGCTTTCAATATAATATGGAAATACATGGGCTCCTGCATACAAATACTGTGTATTCAGTGTAAATATACATACAGTGTATGCCAACAAACAAAAACATGCAAACACTCTTCCTGACTACATACTAATGTAATTGCTTCTTCACTGAAAGATCTGAATGCTGCATAATGCCACATTAAGGTGGGAAAAGTTCAAATATGCAAGTAACTAAGAGTGTTACACAGCAAATGCAGTGTTTGTGATCACACATTTCCATAACCCGGGGCTAATGAAGCTGCAGTGTGGTGACTGCAAAGTCAATGCACCATAAACCATGTATGATGTATGATGCGAGCCCGTTATTTTGTTCAGCTCCGGTGTACTTTTGTATAAAATGAGTGCTGAGTCAAGCACAAAGAACCGGTTATGGATTTCATTCTAACGAATCATGTCAGATCGACTGACTTTGGCGGAGTGTTCATTGATTTGCAAGAATATTGATTTGCCACTTCAGTGATTCTGTCATTTCATTTTTTTGGTTCATAGTTCAGAAAAAAAAATCCAATGAAAAAGATAACACACAACATGTTTTCTCATAAACATGTTTAGGGCATATTGGCACCATGTCTTGGAACTATTAAAATACTTATTATTTCAGCACTGTATTGTAAAATGCCGTCATGGAATTAAGCAATTCTGTAAATGGTAAAGAGACTGCACTTATATAGCGCTTTTCTAGCCTTATCAACCGCTCAAAGTGCTTTACAATGGAAGTTACATTCATGCATACACATCATAAATAGCTTTTTCCACCACATATGGCGCTTTTCTACCATACACACTGGGGGGAACCAGGAATTGAACCGCCAACCTTCAGATTAGTGTACAAACCAATCTACCTCCTGAGCCACACGGCTAAATGCACTTGTCAAATTAAAAAATGGCAGATACCAAACTTTTTAAAACACTTAGTGAAACTCTTCAGACAATGCATCAGCATATTGTTATCAAATACGAGATAAGCTAAAATTCACATGAGCTTAAAACTTTGTTTTAGAATCATTCTCATCACGAAAACACCTAAAGACTACAAGAAATGCAATAAAGGGAAAAAAAAGATAAGAGATACTGTATGAAAACTTTTCTCATACCAACTTTGCAACTTCAGTAAACTAGGCCAAAACTAACACCAAGCAATAAATCATACCAATTCTCAACAAATAACTTGATAATAGTCAAGGATACTTTACGAAAGTAGAGATGAAGCCCTGCATGTCCCTCCCATTCCTCCAGGACTCACTTCCCATCCTTTAAAAACATTGAATAAACTATACTGGCAATTTACAGGTCCATTAAATCAACTGGGATAGTGGCAGAGAGAGGAGGGGAGAGGTATTACATTTGTGTTATTGGTCAAATATCGCTGGCCTGTGAAATAAAAAAAAAGTGATATCTAGCACAGGCCGGGCAAATGGAGAAAGGGAAAGAGAGGGAGGGATGGGGGATATGTCACAGCTATGTCCTTTCTGATAAGTGAGTTTTCACTTGCCTTCAACCCCCTCCCCACTGTAATAAGAGTTGACACCTATTTGTGACATATGACTGTATCTCTGATTGCCTGGGGCGTGATAGCATCCCGACGCCCCGCTCAGCTGGCGATGGAGGGATAGCGAGAGTGAGCAATAGAGAAATAGAAGGGTTTGTGGCTCAAATGCGGCGGTCACTGCGATACTCTATCTGTGGGAGATATGGAGGCTGCGTGCGTGTGTGTGTGTGTGTGTGTGTGTGTGTGTGTGTGTGTGTGTAGTGAGGGGGGTGGGGGTAGAAAAATTGGAATGTGCGCAGCTTGTGTGTTGCTTGCTTTTAGATGTGCTGGATGACATGGAGGAGTAGATGGAAAAATGGCTAGGTACCTCAGGGAATCCATTTATACACATCTCCATTTGCTAGCCGCTGGTACTGTTCAGTGTCGCAGCGCAGAGCAGATATGGTTCTGTGGGGCAACTTCCACCAACTCTGGGAATCCCAGTGTTTCCAAGTCAGATCTGAGCTATACTATAACCCCCCCCCCCCGGCACATTTTTGTCCAACCCTGGGGTTTCACCACTGGTGGCAACGCCCATTACACCTCCAGGAGATGCAGTAGTGGATTTCTTAACCACCTCAGTTGGGTTCTGTCGACAGCTCTACAGCTCTACAATACTCTTGGATTACTTAACTCTATTTTAGCCGATTAGTTTACATCCTTGCTTGGCCCATGGACTTACATATTTACCTATTTCAGGTGCCCCTAGTTCCGGAAGTCCTATTCATTTTCCCACAGACGATTTTATACAATCATCAGTCCAAATGATTAACAACTGCATTATAAAATATGAAGTTCTTTCACAAAACCTGAAGGTAGGAAGCTTGTGTAGAAAAAAATGTAATGGGAGAAGTTAATAATTACTCCCAATGTGCATTATTCAAGAAACATCCAATCACAGGGCTTAAAATTCTGTTTTATAAGCTGCAAACGGCAGGTGGGAGCTAAAGATTACAGTGGTGAGAAAGCTGAGCACACAATCTGCAGCTTGAATCTGTTCACTTTTAAATCTGTGTCAGTTTTGACAGAACTTAGTGGCCATTGCACCATCTGAACTTTGCCTTACCAGGTGTTCAAGAACCAAAAAAAAAATGCAGGGTGATGTATAAGCATGGGTGCACCGATTCATATACTGGTGAGAAGATGAAATACAATCTTTTTGAGTGTCATCAAAGAGGTGTATATTACTATGAGGAAGGATTTTATATTCAGAGCAGCAAACATTCTATCCTTGATCATGATTATTACAAGGTAATCAGTAAAAATACACCATTCCGATTAGAAAGTGCTGTGTAAGGAAAATGCTTGTACTTATTTGGGCAATGTAGCAAAGTTGCTGAATGATGACGTAAAGACGTGTTCTTCATATCCAAATCATGTCCATGAAAATCAGAAACAGGACAAGCCACAAGGCGCAACCCTGTCAACAAACTGACCTTGAGTAGAAAGACAAACAGGCCCTACGACTTGCCACATCATCTCATACCATGATAAATGACCACTGCCTTGGTTTTCAATAGGTATGTACCCAGGTATGTATAGTCACCCAAAGGTCCTTTTGTGCACAGTACAGTGTGCAGGTAGGTGGTGAAAAGTTACATTTTTTAAAAGCAGTATTTAAACCTACAGGATCAAAAAGTTTTCCACTTGCGTGCACTCTTGCGGTCAACACACACTGTTCAGAGAGTAGAGCAGAGGTTTGACACTGTGGTAGATCAATGGCCTCTCCTCTACAGTGTCTCTGGCATGATAAAACACTCTTCACTCTGTATTCTCACTGAGCATGGGCTACATCTAATGGTCCTTGCTAAAAAGGTCACTAAGGTTAGATAAAAACGGATGTACAGATGTGTTTTTATTGTTCAATTCTGTAGTACTGATCGTTAGAAATGTAAAAGTTATATAAAAGATAAGAACATATTGTAGGAATTTGTGCAATGGAAGCTCTAAATGTGTGCAAAAACACTAATCATGAAAAAAGAAAACAACCTATGTATTATCTCATGGGACTCTACACAGTGCACTACCTAAATCAAATAAGTACATCCTCCTGCTTTTAAAGAATGGCCATACTTTAGTGCTGTGGTTGTTTGGTACCCCCACCCTGTCCGATGAACGCAAATACTTAATTGACAACATCCATCATGTTCCAAATGTTCATTTAAATTTACTTTAAATTGGATGTTGTTTAATGCTATTAATCACAAAAAAATGATATTGAATTTTTTTCATACAACTGGATTGTTAGTTTTCACTGGGCAAGTTGCATTTTTACTTCTACCATTTGGAGAGGGGGTAGCCATATGTCCACTGGTTTTCCACTATTGTACCTTTTATCCACGGCTTTCAACTAACTATTTTATCTTTTATCATTATTATCATTATTATATTGTGATTGGTTGTTTCCAAAAACAGACTGCATTTTCAGGTCTATTCAACTTCTATGGTTTCTAAGAATAAATCAAATGGACAAGATAATAGCACTAATCAAACTACTCTGCATTAGAGCACGCAGAACCACATATTTGTTGGTTGAACCTTTATGTGTTTGTAGATCTTTAAGGATTCTTCCCAGAATATCTTGAGCCACAGAGCCATCAAAGAACCCATTTCGTTTAATAACTTTGCCATTCCTTTCCAGTAACCTCAAACTCCGATAAAGCTCCAAAACTTTGAACTAATAATCTTTGCAGCTAATGGTCTAAGACTGAATAATGTGAAGTCATCAGGCTTAGAAGTCTGCCTCCTGACCTTACAACCTGTAATGAAATGCATCTTCAGCCTAATATGAAAAGGATTTCTACGATTAAATATGAGTCTTTTATTTCCATTAAAGTATGGTGGTAGTTCAGCTGCAGAATATTCTTCTCCATAGCAGAACAGTGAAAAACTCCTGATCCTGATTGGTCACAAATTGTTTCTAAGGTGTCAGATGCCAACAGCTCTCGGCCACATTTAGGACTCCTTTAACAGTACTGACCTTTATTCATGATGAGACAGTGTACAGTATATTTCCATTGTGTTGTTAGTCCCCCTAAGGGTTTAAAACGTTGTGTGTGTCATCCTAGCCCTGAAAAGGGTTTCAATATCCCCTTGAAAGATGAACACCACCATTACATTGAAGTTTTCAGACGAAAAATACGCTTTTTTTTTTTTTTTTTTTTTTTTTTTTAGATTGGGGAAGTGCGCTTCAGTCCACCTTGAGTCACCGTTAATAGCGAGTTAATGACTGTTTGCAGAGCAGTAAGAAACCTCTATGGCAGCTGTTCAAAATCACAGGTTACTGTAATACGTCTCCAGACTGTTGAAACTGTCATGGTTCTGTTCGGGATTCATCAAAGGCTTCTCAATTAGGAGACATCTCCGTTGACACTGGAGAGCCTTTCCATCTAATGAAGTACCTCACATTATTGCCCTGCTGGTAAATTATTCAATTAAACTCCTGACGGGGGGGTGGCTGGGAAGACAGACAGAGAAAAAATAAAATAAATATGAAAGAAGTCTCTTCATCATTTTCAATTCATCACCTTTCTTCCATACTGCCCTCCAGATCACAGAGAATATTCACCTAATCAGATTTATGATTTATCCCATTTAAATTCAGTCTACTTTCTCAAACGCTGAGAGACGGTGGGTGGAGAAAGAGAGACTGAGAGACCGACAGAGAGAAGCAATTTATAATCTACAGAAGAAAGACACCTAGTGTGGGTGACCTCTATTTGAATGAATAAAGATTGGCTTTTTATATGTTCCACTAT
The DNA here is from genome assembly GCF_002814215.2 of Seriola lalandi dorsalis. Taxonomy (NCBI): domain Eukaryota; kingdom Metazoa; phylum Chordata; class Actinopteri; order Carangiformes; family Carangidae; genus Seriola; species Seriola lalandi. The sequence continues at coordinate 724,625 of NW_019524449.1, read as the reverse complement.
TGTGCCATTTCTAATGACCATTCATTATTACCAGTTAGTGTCTCAAACTCAAAAATCATGGAGAAGCATCTCCTGATGTGTCTTATTACAGTCCGAATATGGAGATTTCTAAATCAGTAATGATAGTACCAGAGGCAGAACCTGTCAAAAACCTATGTTACAATGCTGTATTTGACCACTTCTGAGCATTTTTATCATAGGCTATATTCGTATCATCTTATGTCGTATGGACTGTGCTGGAGGGCAAAGTCAAATAAGCTCATTTTAGATTTTTCTTACTTCCTCAATTATTATGAATATACTTGCAGTCGTCTCTATGCATGGCTGTGTACCTCTAGGACAAAATGAAAATGAATGTTTGTGATTTGGGTGAAATGATCCAAATTCAAGGAAGAAAAGTTGAATGAGCAACAGTGTGTGCTCCATTTCAACAACACTGCGTCAAACTCAGTTACGTTTATTAGAAGATCTCAAAATTAGTCATGAATCAATTATGAATTTAAGTTATTTTATGTCCATAACAGCACTTACGTCGTCTCTGACAGTTCTGTTCTTCTCACTGATAATTTCTTAATATCTATGCAATTTAATTCGCATCTGCATGACAATCAATCAAAATGTGTTCATTCATTTTTAAATATCTAATCGTGACATAATTAGTTAAACCTGATTGCACTGATTTATTTGGTTCAATTGCCCTAATATTTTGTTGAATAAAACTACATTTATTAACTTTTATAATTTATTACAAACACATAACTTAATCATGTTTAACCGCAGCTAAGAAAGAATGAGTTATTAAAGCACAGCTTGCTGACATAATCTTACATAAGGCAATCTGCACGTGCATCCTCATCCACATACGCAAGATACAACAAGGACTCGTTTATAAACACATTGAACCATAGGACTGGTGGTCAAACACTCCGCAGGGAGACTTTAAAGGGGCACTCTAGCAACTTTACGTATAACGGTCAGTTTACTTGACACGCAGACTCCTACTCAGTCTGTGAAAGCAGTTGTATAACGTGTTCTGTGGCTCCAGAGGGACGCATTGGAGGTTGGATGAGTAACCTCAGAGAATGGAGTTTGAAAGATGGGGTTATTTAACAGGCTGCTAATTAAGTTAAGATGCTGATGTAAAGAATTCATGTACTTTTTATCCAGATAAAATCAAGATACTACTATGAATTCAGTTTTCTAAAGCTTTTTTTTTTTTTCTAAGCCTAAGCGAACTGCACCATAGCCTCAGCCTATAAGGGGTAGGTACTGAACTCTACAGTATCTGCATTCTGGGCTGAATGATGTGGATGATGCTGAGGAATAACCCAGATGGGATCACATCTTCACTGATAAAGCAACAATGTATTATAATCAAATTGCACACAGTCAAGTGTAAAAGAGGAGACAGAAAGGAGGATCAATGAAATGAAGCAGCAAGATGCAAGGGAGACTTGGGCTATGAGACTGAACAGAGACCAGTTCATGCAATGACAGTACCCTTCATTTTGGCAAAAAAGCACAAATTGCCAGGCCTCAATCAACAGAAACAGTGGAGGGTAAAGCCAGGTGGGCAGCGCAGAATAAGCAGACAAGACACCTGTGGTTTCCAACGAGATGTCACCCCTTCAAAAATAATGCAACCATGAATGAGTGGCTGAAGCTAAGCTAATACCGTAGGACACGCAGCTGAGGGTTGACGCCTCCGCAGCTGCTTGCACAACATCAAAATCCACTCCTCATTTTCTGTCCCGCCTTGCTCGCAGACATCTCCCAGGGTTTCGAGATACATGAGTTTGCTTCACTCCAGATCACAAGCTTATTTCTCCAACTCCAAGACTTTTCACTGGCCCAAAAAAAAAAAAAAGCATCCTATGAGCCTTATAGAGCATTCTTTCCCCTCCTCTCTTAAACCAGCAACTAGTGAGCAATAACTGGAGACCACAGTTTACCCACTTTTCCATTTACAAGGTCAATCACACATTAAACGCACAACATATTGCAAATATTAGAATAAAGCCAAATTCAAAACTTAAATCAGTTATTTGAACTGTTTTCTGGCATGAATACATTAGCAAGAATAATAATTTCCATTGTGTATTTCTGCATGTTCTCAGTGAGAACATGCCAGACAAATTACTCCATGTGGAAAATGATGTTTATAGTAGGGTTGGGTGGTCGGTGACCTTAAGACTCCACTGTATGCTTACATTACTTCATTTATACAGATAAGACGCACACGTACATGTACACTGATGCACCCGTGCTATAGCAAAGCAGCACTCGCATGTATCTCAACTGTCATCGATGGAGCCGCTATATGGATCCACTGCTCTCTGATGAAATGGGCAGGTGGTTAAAAGGATGTATCCATGTAACCGTGACATTTTACCCTTGCCTCATGTGTTAACTTAACACACACAAGCACTTTAAAAGATCTTGACAGCACAACAAGCTGTTATGTGCTGATGGTTTGACCCTTGCAGGTTATTTGTATGAGTCTCTCAATGATTCAAAGTACCCTGTGACCCCTCTAACCCTTTTATCAAATTGCTCAGAATGTCTGTCAATCTTTACTCCTCACCTTAAGCAATGAAATCACAACACATACACTTAATAAAGGATATGTGCCACTTTTGTTATAAATAATATCGGGTCTGTAGCTTTCAAAGCAAGACAAAAAACTTTTTCAAACAATGTAGCTTTTTTTCTAGAAAACATACACAGGGTACATCATTCCTACCGATTAGTAATGAAACATACTACATTTTCAGAGCCACACGGCATGACAGAAATCTGTTTTCCCAGGTCTAAATTGGATTAGTGAAACGTTCTCCCACTGAGCGCAGAGAGAGGAGCAGGCGTGTGGAAAATGTTCTTCACTAAGAGGAATCTTCTGGGCGACACAAATCACGCTGAGAGGCGTAGCTGCTTTTATTGTTGGCCACCGTGCCGGGGTGACAAGCCTAAACACAGACACAAATTCACACGTACGTACACACACACACACACACACACACACACACACACACACACACAAAAACGCACACAGGGACATATGGGCTTGAACATGCAGAGGAAAGACAAACACAGACTCAGTCGCAGTCACACACAAACAACTAAATATCAAACTGGAATGTTCACGTGCACGGCTGGGATGCCTCACAATGAAAAAGGGTGTGAAATGAGTCCAAGGCGTGTTGCGCTGTGGGGAGGGTTTTAACACATGCCTGGACGCCGGCGAGCGGTCACGGCCCCTTACTGTGAGCTGGTCAATGCATCTCATGAGGCTGGTTGAAAACAATTAGCTGCATCATCTCTCACTCAGAACTGAGTCTCAGCGGAGCTTCAGCTCTGCTGGCACAATCTCTGAGGTTGACAGGGAGCTAAACCTTGGCTATTTAAGTCCTTCATGTTCAGCTGTTCCTAGATTTGTCACCTACCTGGACTGAATATTTCATCTCGCACAGGATGCTCCGACACTGGGAGCGAATGTTAGGAGTCGGCTCATTGAGGTAAACAGTTGGTGGCGCTAATTCTCCAGATAGGCGCCATTAAACCATTTCAGGTGAAGTGGGTTCAATCAGATGACGTAGTTAAAAGAGCTTCAGTCAAATGTCACACAGTGGAAAACTATATAGAAAACATAATGGGAATGTGTAATTTATGTTTAATTCATGTATTAATTTGAGAACCATTTTAATCTCATGTTTTGGTCTGCCGTCATTTCAAGTCTCTTGAATAGAGCAGAGTCCCATACCTCATGTTTGCCATGATTCACTCGCTTTTTCAATTACTCTTTGTCACACTTTGTTCTAAATAATACATCAACTTTTTGTCAAGAGTTGAGAGGGAGGGGGTTGCAAATCTCAACTTAAATTTTTCTTTTCTTTTTTTTTTGTTGGGGGGGTGGGGGGGGTTGCAGCTCAAAAAGGTCGAGAACCACTGCTTTGAGCCTACTAGATGCATTTATATCAGCATTCGCTCATTTGCTGCAGCTCTCTGCTTTTTTTTTTTTTTTTGGGCTGGTGGTGGAATTCTCTGAACTTCGTTACTGGATACGTGCCTGTGGATTTATATGCAAGGGCAGATAAAAAAAAAAACTGCAACATACAGTCTGTGTGGAGACTGGAAAACCAAAGAACAGAGCTACAAAGAGATAAAAAAACAGCAATTATAGCAATAACATTGCTTTAAAAAGATTTTATATGTTTATGTCATTTTGTATTAGTTAGCTTGTCTAAGATACATATTGTTTGTTTGATCTTGTTCATCATTATATGTATCATTTGCTTGTATCAACTGTATATTATTTGTATGTTATTTCTTTGATAAATCAAATTTGCATCCATTCAGTTTGTCTGATATATGATTATATTCATGATATATACACTGGTTTGTTCATTGCCATACCATTCAATACGCTCTATATATCATCATATGTTTAATTTGTTTTGTTCTTCATTACCTATGTACGACTTCAAATATCTTCCAATACATTGTTCTATAGTAAATACATTGTTTATTCAATATATCATTTGTTTTGTTATCTACTGTTTGTTTATACAGTACATGATTGACATAGTATAATTCTTATTTATCAATGAATTCTATTTTTTAAGGTACTAACTGATGATGCTGTAATACCAGTGATTTTGAGAGGTAAAAAGCGTAATAAGACCTTTAACTGCATTATCTTTGGTGACAACTAGTTCAACAGCATCCAAGATGTGTGCATGATGTCCATGTGAATATCACGTAATTGTTGTACAGCTTCACTTTGTCTAATCTGTGTAATTTGGCAAATGCCACTATGAAGCTATGACAGTTTTCACCCCCCACTACCCCCTCCAGGCAAAGTTTTATTAAAATCCAGTCCACTGGCATCCAAGAAATTGTGTGTGACATTTGAATGGACAGACCAAGGTCGATCCACAGTCTCTCTCCTGATTTCATTGTGGAGGACAATTATAAAGTTGCTTTAATCTCATTTCATGTCCTGGCTTATTGCACGATTGCTAGGATTAATAACTGCTAGATGTCCTTGAGGAATGTTTTTAGCTTTTACCTTTGGAATTCTCTTGAACATAAAGTGGTCGTATCAACAAATAAAGTGTAAATGTACATTGGGTTACACACTGCATGAAAATACCTGACTCATGTGCGAAACCCAACTGTCAGCACACATCTTTGAAGTTTAGACAATTCAGAATCACCTTTGTTGTTTGAAGGTTATCTACTCATCTTGGAGTGGAACTCTTTTGGCAGGAAAGAAACTCTCTATCCAATTATTCATTAAGAAGAAGTGTTGGCTTGTAGCTATTGTACTTCTACAAAGAACCTGACTCAAGGTTCAGATGAAACCAGCAAAGGTGAACCTTGAAAAGTAAAGCGCATAAATATTTCATACCATGAAAGCCATCAAACAATTTCCTTCTCTCAGTTTACCTGTAAGGTTTGAGAGAGTTCAGGTTAGGAGCAATTATGTTTTATAAACATTTATTGTTGGCACATTAATAATACACCATTTCATTTAATGTGGAGGTGGATTTGTTTCAATATTATTTGTGTGACTGGATCAACAATCTGTGTGTTGATGTGTGATTTAGAATAGAACACCTTCCACAAATTCACAAAAAGACCTTATAAATATAAAATTGATCTGCAAATACACAACAAATGCTAAAAACATATCCTTGAATACACTGAATGAATTGATTATAATTCAATAAAATCACAGACTTTAACCATGGTCCGCTCACTTGTCATATCTAACAACTGTTAACAGTAGTGCGCGTTACTTGTTGCCGATTATTTGGGGGGAAAAGAGGAGCTCATACAAGACGGCGTGCTACATAAAATCCGAAATGGCATCGTCAGCAGGCGACCACATGCTTTCTGAAAGTGGCCGAGCGACTTAGGTGGATTTTCATTCAGACAGGTGGAAAGTTTGCAAATCCACAAGCGTGGACATGAGATCCACAAATACTTTTTCGATTCACAAATAGAAAATTGAATCACAAAAGTCAGTTCAAAAGTTGTACATGTTGGCAAGGTATTCACTAATGCTGTAAATTAATTGAATGTATACACAGATATGTTTTTTATTCGTGGATTTTTTTTGTGTATCTGATGTTTTATATTCACAAGATAGTTTTGTGAGTTTACAAATATGTTTTGTGTATTTGTGGAAGGTATTTTATATTTACACATTTACACAAGGATTGTCACTCTGTTCACACAAATAATATTGAGACAAATCTACCTCCAGAATTTAATACAATGACTTATATGATAGTCATGGTGACTGAAATTTTGAAGCACAAATTGTCAGTTATAATAATAATCATGTGGTTTAATGCTTAGAACTGTATTGCTGTTGGTACACCACTTAATGTTTTAGCACGTCACACATGACATTTTAATGGTTTTATGAAAGTAAAACAAGAAGAGAACAAACTGCTTCTTACTATGAGACGCATTTGTTGTTTTCTGTTTTCTGCCTATGAGCCCTGATATATTGCAAAGTGGAAGCAGACAATGAACAACCACCCACGCTGTTCATACCACACTGGGTGTCAGCATATGAAAACATTATGGTGCTGTCAGTCCAAGGTGGGGACAAGAGCAACAGACCAAAATTGTATCTAGAAAAAACAGCGGCTGCGGTTGTAACTAGTTAAGTTAAGTTCGACATTTTGGGAAATACACTAACTGACTAAAAACAAATGAATCCCAAGTCTTGAGCTGATAAACCAATTCTAATTCACTGCCGCTAAAGAGCCTCAAAGTTGGAATAAAACACACGTCTTCTTTTTCCAAAAAAAAATGATGTCTGTGCTAAAAATGTAAAATCTGAAGATCACTGATTGCTATTTCCAGCCCTGCGCCAAAAGTTTAATGTTTAAACCTCGGAAGGGACTACACCTCTTACTAGTCACAGTTTAAGGATCATGTAAGCCTCCATGAATAATGATTTTACACAGATATCATGATGTACGTTGTATTAGAAATACATGAGACAGAGAGTGAGAAATATAGTATGAAATAATATACAATCTGGTATAGTCTAAATTTACACAAAGGATATAGCAAATAATGAAGACATTCATCTGATTGCAGGGCATGTATAATAAGAACGTGGTATTTTCCTTATCCCCTCAGGGAAAACGGTTAATGATCTATGCTAACACAAAAAGCCAGGACTGCACTCCTGCCAGCACTGATTCTTCACTGATCTTCATTCTCAAAGGAGATGTGGGTAGTGACAAAACAAATGACTTTGGTTATTTTTTCAGAATCTCAAAAATCTCTACTCAATAAGATTTAGTTCATTTATACTTAAACTTGTGCAAAAATGTATTGTATATGTATTGTCCACTATACACAGTCAAACTCAGTAACTCAAATAGATTTCGCCAAAATTCCAAAAAGATACAAGAGACCAGAGATTGTTCCTCAATTTTAGGAGCCAATTTGAGGCTCCAGTGTAGGCAAACATCTGGCCTGCTGAAGTGTCTTAAATCAAGACACTGAAGCCCACATCAGAGTATCCACTCACCTTTATGACTGTTTGAATGAAATACTCCAATGTTAACTCTAAAGCTCAAAAAGAAGATATTGATTTACGTTGAAGGGCGATTTTAATGATTCTTCTTTCTTTAATTCAAAGTCAAATAAATACTTGACTTTGTTTAAGGATAAGGACTTTACAAAGTATATTTCTATCTGAGAGAATTAAGAGCGCTTGCACCTCAATATCCTAAAATATCCTCTCAACTGCTCCAAGAACTCAGAATGCCTGAGTCTATTAAACCTCAGCCCTAGCAGGGCCTGTCTGACAGTGGAGGGCAGGTGGATTTTAAACCTCTCTATAACCCTGTCAATGAAGCAACTTCACTGTGTGTGTGTGTGTGTGTAGGTGTGACTGTGTGTGTGTGTGTGTGTATGTGTGTGTGTGTGTGTTTGTGAACTCGTTCCCATGTGCCAAACGTGCGTGTGCATGACTCACCTCCAGTGATGGTCTGGGATTGCAGAAAAAGAAAGACGGGTTGGAGGTTAATCTGAGGCTGGTACAGTTCATCCGATTCCTGAAGTGATGTGTGGCAGCAGCAGGAGCAGCAGCAGCAACAGGAGCAGGAGCAGGAGCAGGCGGGGAGAGCGTGGAGAGCTGAATACAGAACTGCAGCATCAACAACACCGACTAATAGTTGCTATCCACACTTTGTGAGAAGGTAAACAAAAGCATGAGGCTTTTTTTTTTCCTGATAGCTGGAAACATCATTAATGTCGAAGCGGCCGCGTTTAAAGAGCAAAAATAAAACACCTGTTGGCCATGTTTTCTGTGCTACCTCAGCCTTTTTGAAACTAAGTACATGGCAGAAATGCATTATTAATGATTTGACGTTTTCTGCACGAACGATGCACATCAGTGATGACAGTGTGGACTGTAATACACAGGCACAGCCTTGTTTATTCATTGTGCATGTTCCTTGTAGCAATTTCAGCCCTGGGGGATCCAGTAAAATACTGTGTTTAGAAAAGGAAAACAGAATAAAATGCATTGTATTGTATTCATTTTGAGCCCAGCAGTGTCTGTCAACCCACCACTTTGGTCCGGACTGAAAAATCTCAATAACTTTTTGGTGAGCCTCTGACTTTTCCTCTAATGCCTCCACGAAGCTGACATTTGTGGTTTTGAGTGAAATATCTCAACAACTACTGGATGGCTTACCATGACATCTGGTGCAGACGTTCTTGTTCCCCTTCAGATGATTTGTAATAACTTTGGTAATCCTCCCAACTTTTCCTCTTTTCATTGAAGTTTTCTTATTTCTAGAAGAGAGCGGTTTTATCTCGGCCCCTCTATTGTGAGCGTGTTAGGATGCTGATGTTAGCATTTAGCTCAAAGCAACACTGTGCCTCACAGCCTCACAGAGCCACCGGCATGGCTGTAGACTCTTATTCTTGTTAGGTGAATAATTACTAAGTAAACAACAAGAGGAAAAGTCAATTATTGAGGCTATATTACAATATCAGCAGTATACTTTGAGCAGAAAACCTCATACAGCATTAACCGGTGTGTAAAAAGAAAACAGCTTTGAAACGCAGCTCAAGCACTGTCAGCTTTGTGTGGCATTTTGTCGAGAGGGCATGCAGTGTTGACAGTGACGGCAGAAAATGCAAAAAGCCATTCAGATTAGGAATGCTAAGCCTCCAGGGGCACAGCTTCTTCTGCCTCCATATAAAAAGACCCAGGGTGAGACCTGGCATAGCCTCTGTTGGATTACAGGGAAAAATGCCTTCCATCAAAAAATGATTACAGCACCTCTTAGCCGATGTGCATGCAATGAGGAAGCTGAATGAATGAATAATTATAGCAAGGCGAAGCCGGAAGGAAGGTGAGGCAGAGAAAGAGAAGAAAAGGGGAAGGTGGAGGTTGAAGAGGTGGTAGGTTTGCAAAACAGGTATTTAAAGTCTGGCATTCATGAATGGTGCGGTATTCATGAAGTATGATTTTGTCTCAAAATAATGCATGCAGTGATCAGTGCAGTTCCTTTTCACACTCACCTCAAAGAGACTTTGAAGAATCTGAAAAGAAAAGGGAGGCTCAGTAAGTTTGTTTTTACAAGAACACCACTTCTTCTCATCATAAAAGGAGGCTCCATGCATACACTGCAGGCTATTAACAAAGAGATCGATGGAGCATTCAAATAATTCCGTAAACGTTTGTGAATTGAATAGACGAACAAGGTTCATATTGAATTAAGATTTTTCTTCATTTTAATGTTTTGTTTACTTTCGCGTGGAATTGGAGCAATAAGGCGCTCTCCGTACGATGCAATTCAGTTTCCAAGGGGAGCTCGATTTTTATTGATTTCGTTCTGAATAAAATGAATGGCTCCTCATACCAATGGTGCCGCTCACATTCTGTTGAATGCAGAAGTCAAGTGGGAATGGGGCATGAGAGGACTTTCAGGTCTTGGGTGTCTCACTTGAAGGCCAACCTTTACAATCCCTCAGACGGTAATGTGAATTTCTAAACACATTTAATACAGCGATCAACACACATAAATCAAGAGAGGCGATTAATGCCAATAAACAACTACAATGCCCTGTTTTTTTGTTTTTGTTTCACTTCATTTGTTTACTGGCTCTATCAAAAAGAACATTTTTCATCCCCGCTGTGAGTCTTCTCATCTAGCTAAATGGAAAATGGCTGTTTCTTAACACATGGCTGACTGGTCGGAGATCCTGTGTCTTTACTAGTTTGCTCTATTGGCAACTGGGCAGCAAACTGGAGCCAATGACTTCTAGAGTCAATTCACGATTACTGCCAAGTTTGAAATGCCAGACCATGTACAAAGCCCTATGACGACAGCTGGCATGGTGTAAAATGAAATTCTAAAGAGTGACTTTAAAGCCCCTGAAAATCTTGTTTTGGGTGACGTCCAGCGGTTTAGCTTTTCAGCTCGCTGCAGTGATGTATAGCCGTACTCGAGGACATTGTGACATCATCTCTTGATACTTTTTTAAAAAAAACACAAACACAAAACTTTTTTTGTTCTTAAAGAGTTTGAATTATTAACCGAGTCTGGCTTTTAAAGAAAAGTATCAAAGATAAACTTGTCAACTTGTTTACGGCGCAATAAACTATATAGTAGAGATACTGTTTCTGAATGACCTAAGGATTGACAATTTTCTACTGCCATTTCTTTTTACTTATCAGCTGGCATACAGTATGAACGATATCTGCAACAAGCTTCATCTGCAAATATATCGTTAATAGTTTGCTGTGGATTCAAAGAAAAAAAATCTGCTGTGACAAAACTACTGACACATCATGACTAGTTGGCTTTTATCATAACGAAACTTCACTTCAAGGTGCTCATAGTGAATAATAAGGGACTAAAATATCTAATACTGTGTGCTGGGAAAACGTTTGTGAATTCAACTTGGCACAGGAGTAAAAGCATTATTTTAACTTTATAAAACTCATCCTATCTCCACTGTAAGAGCGACAGCGTTATCTCAACCAGTGGAAAAAGTTCCCAGTACGAGGCAAATGATAAAATAAACATGAGGGTGAATTCCAAAAGTCGTGGGATTAAAGTTAAATTTTAAATTACAACTTGCTTCTTGAAAAATAATGACTGGATTAAAACTTTGTGTGACTTTTTCTCGGGAGGTGGGTTGATGTAATTGCGCTATCTACAAATCTGTGCCCGCTCCGTTGAAAGGTTCTTGCGGTTACGTTCGAAGCTACAACAGTTATGATAAGGAACACAATAAACAGCAATGAATGCATTTGTTGCGATACCAATCCCACTCATTCTCAATAATCTTCCAAACACTAAACATGCAAAGTGAACCTATGATGACAGGGACTGCGCTTTGAGGCTGCCGCGCCTGTTTGATAAATAACAGGCACGACTCCAGACTCAGAATGTGTGACAAATTAGATTCAAAATGCTCAGTAAATCTGGCTGTGTGAGTTTACGTCAGTAAATACAGGAATGTAGGACCTATCTAGTTGCATTACATAATGGAGCCATAGAGAGAAGAACCCTAGAAATTTAAAATAAAAAATGTCAGATATTACTTTAAAAACATGAAAGATGTTTGAAGTTGAAGGCAGTTCATACCATAGCTCTAAAGGGCAATCAATAGTTCCCTGCTAGATCTGTAGGTGGTTTGCTTATTTACAACATCAGTAAATGAGTAATTGAGTTAGCTCAAGTCCTTTAGGGACGTTTCATATAGTAAACAAAAAAAGCTTTTTGAACAGTCCACCCTCCCCAGCTGGAGGTCCCATCTTCAAAAGGGTGTCAGCATCGGGGCACCCCTCTGCGGGGCAAGATAACACCAGAACACACTCTCAACATCAAAATGCAACAAATGAAAGGCATGAAATTCTCTCTGAGAGGAGTGCTAACGCTGACGGACTACAGCATCAGGTGAAGCTGCAGCCCCGCTTCTATCACTGGTAAATACAGGTCCACTTTTCCTTCTGATTCGACTCTTTCTACCAAGAATCTTGTTTTTCTTTATTTTAATACTCTCTCTCTCTCTCTCTCTCCCTCCTCGATACACACCTCCTCTACAAAAACAATTTGTAAAACACATCTATTCCCTCCTACACATATCCCTCCTGTTTTTCCTCCTTCATATCAATCTCACACTTCCTCTCCTCTACCTCCTTTCTCGTGTGTTTCTCTCTCCCCTGCTTGCTACAGTGTTTTGCTGTGGCTCTTACCTTTCCCCTGTAGGGCTGTGTGTCTGCTGTAATGAATTGTACTTAATTGCCGACTGGGACCTGCAGCCTTAAATATAATTCTCAGGACACTTAACCTGGGTCACTATGAATGATAAACACACCTTCATAAAACGGCTTGGGCTTTGAGCAGAGGAAAAAAACATTTCTCTCTTTAGGGCCCAGCACATCACAGGTAGGTACACAATATACTGCAAATGATCAGGGCAATAATAAGTATTTTTACATTCAATGACAACATCCTTTTACCCTGAAAGATGGGCTCCACCAGGCAACTGCCATTAAGTCAACAAAATGCATAAACTTGTATGTTACCAATGTTACATTACCTTTTTTGGAAAGGTGAAAAAATATTATGGGGCTGATATTCAGTACATCACTCCCTCTCGTGTGATATTGCTTAATAATCCATATTCCACAGACCATAGCAAACTCTTGGAACAACTGGGGGAAACTGCAGTAAAGAAACTGGAGATGATGGGAGATATGATCTACAACTCGGGAGCAGAACGATTAGGAGATGCAGAGACGATGAAGAAGTCATGGTCCATCCCAAATAAGTCCAGGAGACAGCAGGAAATAGAGAGACTGGTCAAGGAGAGAAGGCAGATTAAGAAACAGTGGAAGAAAAGCTCAGAGGAGGAGAAGGAGGGAATAAACCTGCTGCAAGGCAGAAATCAAGAACCGGCTAGCAGCTTTAAGGAGAACTGGGAATCTGAGAAAGAGCCACAGGAAGGGGAAGGAGTCAAGGTCAAGCTTCTTCAAAGACCCCCTTCCAAAGGGTTAACAAAGGAGAAACATGGCAAATTCATAACATCCAAAACTCAAAGCCCACCTGAAAAGCACACAGTCGACGGTGCGAACAGATCAACCTTCCACCTAACATGCAATAAGTATAAAAGTTGCAACTGACTTATTTTCACTAAACCCGCTTTCTGAAACGCACCCCTCATTTGCTGCTAACATTCCAAGTGTTGGTGTAATTGTTTACTGTGCCTGCCTTCTTCTTCTCCTCACGTTTGTTGTCAGACTAAGAGGCCTGTAGGGTTATTATACTGCCTTAGGGGAGGACCTTATGATTTATAATTACTATTACTAATTATTTAAGAGTGTTTGATTCTTTTTCACTAAAAAAGGATGTTCACTAAGAAAAAGCTGTGTCCTATGTGTGATGCAATAAAAATATTTGTTTACCAAAATGTGAGGTAAAGTGATTTCAATATGTTTTAGAGCCATTTTAAGAGTTTAAAGCATATTTTGATGATTATCGCGATAATATCGTGAATCGCAATTACTTAGGCCAGGATAATCGTGACCTGAAATTTTTGTATCATCCCATGCCGACCATTCAGTAAACCTGTCAGAGACCACGACCGTGCACGCACGCCTGCAAGCAGTTCTGGCGCACAGGTGTGTGAAAGTGAGCTGTTTGAATGCACAGACTCGCAAAACAGAGTTTACAGGCAGAAAACAAAATATACAAGTCTACAAAACTACAGGTACAGATATAAAACCCTGTTTTCAAGTAAACCTTTTTCAATGGTATGATATTCCCTACAGATCTGCCTCTGGTATCATGGTAACCTGCATGTAAGTGCAACATTGGAAAACTTGACAATCTTAGCAACGGTAACTAAGGGGAGCAGGGTTTAGCATAGCAGTCATGAGCATGAAGGGATGAAAATTCCCCAGTTTAACGTTGGATCCGTCATGATTGTGAAGAGAAACCAAAGGACATGCTACCTTTTTGTATATCAAACACCCCCCATCCCCTTCCCTCCATCCAGCTGTGGGGATGTTTGCCCTGTGTCTGTGGACAGCAGATTGACTGTACTGCCTCTGACACTCATGCATAATAGAAAGCGCAGTGGGGCCAAAGGAACTGAGGAGCATAGAAAAGAGGCACAGGGAGCAGGTAGGGTTTCTGGCCAGTAGGACAATCTCCCACTTCGCCTCCACCTCCTCACTCTCTCCCTCCCACCCACTCTCTCCCTCCATCTAAATCTGACACAAGCTGCAAATGCAAAGCCAGATCAAAGTTAGTGTAGCCCTTATGAATAAAAGAGTACAACCCATCTGTGCAGCTGCAGAAAGAGAGGGGCCCTACAGTAAGCAAAGCATAGTACACATGGGGTGGTGGTACGACCACCACACCGCCGTGGCCCTCAGCCCATGATACATGAAAGAGAACATTCTGATTTAATGAAGTGATGATGACGATGACATTTTAAACAAGAAAAAATAGAGACATGTAGAGGGAGAAATTTAGTGTATGAACTATATAGACTGAGTCGTGAAGTTTTAGGCTTCACATAAAGTCTGCGTCAGTCAGATGCATGCACCACTCGTCCAACACTTTCTGCTGTGTGAGCTGTGTATGTCCACATACAGTATATAGATATTTGGATCAATGGTGCAGCCTTCTGCACACCTGGCTCTTTTCTTTCTCCCCCTTTTTTTTTTCCCCAACCATCAAAACCTTCCTTTTTGTAGGAACACAAATTGGCCTTAAAGACAAACACCCCGAATCCTACATTTTCCAACATGGAGGAAGGCAGGGCAACTAACGACTCGTCCAGTTTTTGTTTGCTAAGCACTATACCAAAAGCACAGAGGAGAATGGTTTATGATGATAAGTTCAAATCCACAAATCTCACCCCAGGCAAATTTCCTAAAAACCAATAAAACATAGCTTGACTAGCCTCTGCCTGATTCAGCCTTGGCAGGGAATTCTCACTGGCTAGCCCAGGCATGCCTCGGCATCAAAGATGTATTATCATTATATGCCAACTGCTGAGGACACAGCTATCAGTGGACCAGAGGAAGCTGTGTGAAGGAATAACTACTAAGAATAACAAAAATGTTATCAATCGCCACAGAGTTACATACTAAAGTTAAAGTACAATGCTGGTGATATTTCATGTTTTTCTGGCTGTGTAGAAATCCCATTAAAAGACCAAAACCAACAATTGATTCCACTTACTAGTAATGTCTGCGCTAGCCAAAGCCTGATATAGCTTATTCCACTGTGCCAAAGGGATCCAGTGTCCAAAAAGTATGAAAAACACTTTAATGAGCCACACTGTTGCACTGTGACATGTTCCTTCATTACACGGCCACTGCAGTTATATCTGGTGATCAAACAGTCCCCAACAAATTAACTATTTAATCGAGTTTGAGTTACTTTTGCCAAAAAATACACGGCCCATCTGTTTTAGGAAACTGCAGAGCCTTTTTTTTTTAAAAAAATGAAACCATATATTTGTGAAAGATTTACATCTACAATAGGAGCAAGGGAGCCGGAGGCTGAGTGCCACAGACAGGTTAAGGAAGTTAAAAAGCTTTGAGAGATGGACCAAAGCATTGGTTCTCATCTTCTCACAG
This sequence comes from Seriola lalandi dorsalis, assembly GCF_002814215.2. Lineage (NCBI taxonomy): Eukaryota > Metazoa > Chordata > Actinopteri > Carangiformes > Carangidae > Seriola > Seriola lalandi. Next base: position 708,967 of record NW_019524449.1, on the reverse strand, counting down.
GATTTGTTTCAAGTTATAGCCATGTGTTTTACGAGCAAGATATAACTTATTTGGCAAAATCAAAAAATATATAAACTTGTACTTAATGATGTAAAATGTTACTCCTATTCTCTCTGGCTCCGTTTCTTCAAACCAATCGCTGATGCTGCTCCACTACATCACAAAGACTCTGTGTTCAGCTTATACTGGTGAAGTGGCTCATTGTATTTTAGATTTCACTTTGCTCGCTGAGAAAACGCAACAGTAAAGTCCATCAAATGTCAGGAGTTAGGAGATGTTCACATGTCCGAAGCAAGACGAGCCTCAGAGCTCTGGTGTGAGAGAGTGAACCAGATCACTTGATTTTAATTACTCTTAGCTGTCTACAACATGAATGACAGTTATGTTCCAGTACATACTAATCATAGATCAGTATCAGCAAAATGCAGGAAAATGTTTTGTACTTATCCTGCTATCTCTCGAATACTAGTTTGAATGAATCATCCATGAACAAAACATAAACTAAGCCACTCACAGGACAAGAAAGTTTCAACCAACTGGGGCGTTACGTTTTCAAGTTGTGCGGATCCTATCCCCTGAAAAGACAGGCATTTGGGTACTCTGCAAACTTCATAATCACGGTCTCTAAAGGTAACATACTTACATCTGTACAAACAAAACCATTTGTTCTTGTTTCAATGTTCTACCAAATGGTGCTTCCCCAGATAAACACCATTACCACAGCTTTATTCTTTTAGTCTTACCCTGAGGAAACAAGGCGAGACAAGGAAATACTCTCTGATGTGATATGCCCAGCACAGATGCGTTTACAGTGTGTTATTAATCACAGGAAGATCATTTGCTCCTCCGAGCCGCCCAGGAGCTTAATTTCATTTGTTCCCATCGATTTAACGGCCATTTCAGAAACGGGGCGGTGTGGGGAGTGTAGACTCGATACAAGCTATTGATCAGAAACTAAATGACCTTGTGTACACAGTGACCGTGGAAACCAACCAAGAGACGCACAAGAAATTACATCATTCAAAGGTCTTGGCGGGTTGAACGTGGCAATGTTGAGATGAAGCAGGTCACGGAGAGTATTATAAACAAGGTCTGCTGCTTTACGGTTTTTTAATACAGACGGACCGACGCTTGTTTAAGCAACAACACATGCATAAATGAGCAACGCACTGCACCTACACCTGCCCACACAGGCATCAACCCTCTTCTCCTGAGCGTAATTAATCTTGGTGTTCATACTCAGGCGCCGCACCTCTCCACCCCACCCCCCCACCCAGGAGCACTGTCATGACAACAGATTCCACGCCGGCAAGTTATTTTCCACGCTTCCACTCCTACTTGGCACAGGGAGTGAATTATGAACACCTTGTGACCTTTGGCCCTCTCGCACATGAACTACTATTCCCAGGTACGCCGGCGCACACACAGCTAACTAGAGCCTGGGGGGGGGCCTGCGCTCTCTTGGCGCGTAAACAAACATTGTTTACACGAATTACATGCTATAGGAGATGATTAACTACCCAGCTGAACCCAGGCTCCGCTTTGGCAGCAGTCCCACAACACAATTTATAAGGTTTTATGCATTTGCGTGTC
>NW_019524449.1:707169-707348 GCF_002814215.2 Seriola lalandi dorsalis | reverse complement strand
GTTAATAGAATAATGAAACCGCAATGCTGTGAAGCCACCAAGCAGGAATTAGTGGCACTAAATGAACTGCTCTTTTGTTTGAGGCTGTTTGATTACTTGGGTGGCAGCAGAGGATGTGATTTCAGTCACATTTCTAATCCTAATCTTGTTATAGTATAAACCCCCGCCCCCCCACAACC
>NW_019524449.1:687606-707149 GCF_002814215.2 Seriola lalandi dorsalis | reverse complement strand
CCCCCAACCCCCACCCCCTCCTCCGCAAATCCACCCTCTCACAGTCCACATTCACAGGTAAGCATGTGTGTGTACTTGTGCTTCGTGTGTGCGCGTTAAGTAGGTGAATGATGGATATATCTCGTTGCCTGGCTTACCTTATCAGCAGAAGGGCCAGTATGGGTTTCATCAGGAGGTTGATGAAGCCGGAGATACAGGTAAGCCGGGCAGCTTTTGAGGAAAGGAACACACACACAAAACAAGATTGGCTTGTCTTCACAGCACAATAAATGGTGTTGTTGAAGCTGAGATAGTCAAAGAAGAAAAGGGGAGACTGCTTTTTAAGGTGCAGCCCACTTGATAAGGGCTCCAATGTGATTAAAAAAGGTAAAAGGAAAAAAAAAAAAGGGGGGAAACGAGGAGCTTAATGCAGTTCTCACTGATGGAAAACTGTCAAGAACTTTCTCAAGTCATGTGGCTTGGTAATAGAAAACATGTTAACGTGGTCTACAAGATAATACTCGACTGCAGAAAGTATTTATTACTGAAATGATTAGGTGATTGCTCTCTTTCACGACTGGAAGAAAAATCAATCAACAATACATCATTTATTGTTGATTGTACCAGCTTCTGTTACACTTACACCATACTTGCTGTACAGGCGTGTATACATTAAATAACTTGGGGGTTTTGGACTGTTACCATTTAATTGTAATGAAAATAATAATGACTTTTAGCCCTACATACATTGCCAAGAATAAAAAGCACCCTTATCGTATGTTTTTACTTTGCATTGTGTATATACAGTGTGTGTAGCTGAAATATAAGCAGATGTAAAAAGTGCAGTACAGTGATGAAAGCTGGCTTTACAACGAACGTGATCGCATTTACATTTGAGCACGGGAGAATCTTCGGAGCAGCAAATACTGCATACAGTCCGTCTCCGCATACAAGCTGTTCAAGTAGATACTATATAGCTCACTTTCAGGACAGAGACATGCGAAGGTAGTCGGGATATTTTACACACACTGAGCCATTTTGAAGCTGGAGCCGTTTAACATCAGGTTGTTTGGTATTCCAGAAGCGTGTTTTAAGGTGCCGGGGCGCTGGTTTGCTGCATTGGCTCAATTAGTTAATTGCGTAGGAATGGGTTTATTGTCATAATAATCCCCTCTGCTGCTTCTCCGTTTTCAATTCGGGGTCTAACGCCTAACATATGATGCAACCAGAAGAAGGCAGTGCCAGCAGGGCTTTCTTCGCCCCATCTTCGACCTGGTAGTGCTGCCTCCAAAGCAAAGTGCAGTGTGCTAAACAATGATTCACACAATATCTGAGGTAAGCTGTTAAACTTCCGTCTTTAAAACCAGCACCGATTACTGATGATATGCTAGGCTCTTGCAGGATAATGTGCCAGGATCTCTCCCTGTATGCAAACAAGACTCAGTCTCCTAGCATGGAGAACTCCATCAGTCGCCCCCCTCTTTGCTTTTACTGACACATCCTACAGAAAGGTGCCATCCGAGAACATAAAAAGCTGTCATGACCCAGAGTTAAAGCTGAAGTCCAAGGTGTAGACGCGAAAAGGAAATCTGACAGCACAGCTCCATAGGGTGCAGAAGTATGTCCTGAAACAGTGCCTTTGATGTGGACTAATGGTGGTTTATCAAACAGACGGTCCATAATCTAGCAAGCCAGACAGGTGTTGACCACCTGCCTTTTTTTTTTGTGTCAACCACAACAGATCTGCAACTCCAAAAAATAAAAAATTTAAAAAAAAAGAATAGAGCACCGAAAGAGACAAAGAAAGATAGAATAGGAGAATAAAAGTTTGAAACACAGGAGAGGTGAGAAAGAGCAACTAAGTAGGAAGAAAGACAAGAATGAGGGGAGAAAAAAAAGGTAGAGATGGGGCAATGAAGATGAGGGAATCAGGAGAAAGAAACTAAACATAAAAAGGGAGACAGGTACAGAAAACTCCAGCAAAGAGGTTGGAGTAAGAGGCAAAGAGTGAGTGAGTGAGTGAGTGAGCGAGTGAATGAGTGAGTGATTGAGCAAGAGTAAGACAAAGACTGTCGCACTTGATCTGACACGACGTCTCCTCATCTTGTCACAAGGATAGAGGGGTCTGGCTGGGGGAATTAGGAGGAGTGGAAAAACGCTGGATCCCGGGCCCCACAGTGCCCATCACTGTCACTCATGTCTGGCAGTACAGCGCATTCTGGTGACATGTAGAGCTCCCCTGAGTCTGAAATGGGACAAGAGACCCTCTCTTTTTCTTCTCCTACCTCCCACACTGCTTCCAGTCCCTTCGTCTGTCCTTCTGTTTCATCCTTCCCCCAGCTCCACTCTGCTATATTCAGCCTCTTTCTTCCTACGTCACCCCAGCATTTACGAAAATAAAATTCTGTACCACGATGGAGTCATTTCAATAGAATCACAGTGATTAAGGGATTTGTCTGAAGTAAATTCATACACAGCTTTCACAGTTGTACTTTGGGGAACTTTATCACTAATTTCCACCAATCGCAAATTATCTTGAGTGAGCTCATATGAAGGTGCCATAAGAGATGTTTATAACCCTACACAACCTTCCAAGACACCAGTGCAACGTGGCTGTTGTATTAATTGAGTTAACTTGCTCTCTAGTTAGTGTTTATTCTGTGCTGTCCTGCGAGAGTGAGACAAAGACTGCGGCACTTCAGCTGACACAATGTCTCCTCGTCTACTTTGACTGATCTCAAACCTTACCGGGAACTCCTCTTTCTGTTGTCTAAATCTAGACAACCTGTCATCTCCCTCTGCACAGTCAGCTAAGGTGCAGTTACTACTTCCTCAAGAGAAGTGTGAAGATCAACATTTTCCACTCCGATTTTCTCTCTCCTGCCCAGAGTTCCCTCGCTTTCAGTGCAAATGCTGAAATCTGCTTTGTGTTCAGTGTGAACGGTCTCCATCCGACCTGCACCGTTCATGGCTGTATCACCGATCCCTCCTTTAAAGCAGTGTCAACTCGAGTTTAAATGATTCCAATCACGATCCATTTTGAGTTCTGTGTTACTTCCCTTTCCTCTCTCATTCATTTCTCTGTATCTGAGGGCTCTTCCACCCTTCCCCGGCTTTCTTCTCTTCCTGTGAAAATTTGGCATACCCATTTTCCCACCTGTCTTTCTTCCTCCTTGCCTTTGGGATTTCCTCTCTGTCAGCCTGATTGCTTTCCTGCCTGTACGCTATCACCACAATCTCTGCGTGCCAACTTGGCGGTTGCAGCTTGATCCGTCAAACGGCAGGCACTGACATGTCGAGCACGATCTCACCGGCTTGTCTTGCTGCGCCCTCATCTTACACATGTACAGCACATGCGAATGAATGCACTCGTAAGCATATGCCGGCGTCCCCGCGTCCGTGTGCGCCTCCCGTTAGAATAGCTGTGATGTTCATTTGGGTCGACCAGTGGCTCCAGCCTTATTAGAGAACCACTAGATTGAAGGACCCAGACCTGACCCCAAGAGAAGGGAAAGAAGGGGAAGGCGAGTGGAAGGGAGGGAGGGCTGCAGCCAGAGTAAGACCAGAGTGAGCAGCCACATTATCACATTTCCTGCCGCTATTTTCCAATTAGCTCGCTATCGATCAGCTCGCAAGCCTCTTGACGCACAGAGCCTTTCACCAACTGGGCTTGAAGCCACTTTCTGTCCAACTTGTGTCGAGATTTCACCACACAGCGGAGGCGGACAAGCACACTTGCCTGGGAAGCCATCCAGGTACGCTGAGACGGCACAGAGTCGAATCTGGCTCGGATGTGCTTTTCATCCGTTACTACATGTCTTTACGGTGAAAGGCGGAAAAACAAGCGATTCTTTTCCAATAGAAAAATGAAGTGGGAGAAAATCTTAACCCTAAAAGTATGTTGTATGTTGTGGAAATGGATGACAAAGATTCAGCTCAGGTTGAGGTGATCATGTCTGAGTGTGAGGGTTGGTTCTACATAAAGGCTCTGCTTCCTGCATCCCACTCCCTGGCCTTCACTGAATAGGCCCACTTTAACTAACAGCAAAGGAAAATATTAGACACCATACATTTGCTTTCCTTGATTTGCTTCTGAGAACGCATCTCCACTGGTGTCTGTACCAGACTAATGTTCTCGTGGCAAAGCACAATTCATCCATCAGCACCCAGGGTGCTTGTGTGAGTGTGAATGTGTGTCTATACCCATGAGTGACAGGGTGAAAGAGAGAGGGGAGGTTAAAGCCCCAGTGATAAAAAAAAAAAAAGTGGTATTGTGCGGATGACCCCCATCACACTATGAGGACAGTGAGTCAAGGGAATGAACTGAGGCTCTGATCTCTTCTCTTTGGCTTTGTTCTGTAAATGTCTCTCTTTCATTTGCCATATTCTTCCCTTCTACACAGCCCAAAGGACATTAAAGTTTTCATAATCTGTCATCTCCGGTGCTGGCCAGGTAATGTGCACTAGGTTTATCAAAGCTGCCCACGGTGACTGGATACAGGGCTGATGAGAGCAGTGACTGAGCTGAAAGAGTAAATTTACAGGCCATAAAATGAGCTCAAAGGATTTAAACTGCGTCATAGAGCTGCGGACAACTGCAAGAGTTGGTGTGCTTGTCACTATTAAAAGCCCCAGTCACATTACACATACTTTATTTGAACCTTTGTTAATACAACTTTAAAATCTCAGCTTTCGACAACCAATCAGTCCATTTTAAGTTAAACGCACAGTATGTAACTTCTGCCGCTAGGAGTCTCTCAATCAAAATAATGACAAGAAGGTGTCGGGTGACGTGAGTTGTTGTCTTCATCACCATTACTGTAAGCTCCTCCGAGTTTGGATTCCTTCAGTGTGAGGCGTTCAGGAACTCAAACAGACCCATTGATTAAAACCGGTAGAAACAACGAATGAAGCAGTGACACTTTAAAAATGATAAAAGTGATTCGCCAATGCTTTTCAGCAGACGCAGGATGTCTGGAGTGGATGGGAGATGAGCTGACAAACATTTGCCTGGCTTTAATCTCTGATACCTTAAGATCCAGACTAAAATCCTTCATCTGGTTAAAATATATTTGAAAAACGACCAAGGTGTAAAAAGTGTGTGTGGCTGAAAACTAGATAAAAGTCCATTGAGGTTCTGGAAGGCAACCACAACAGTGCCATGCATGTAGGGGACATGATGTCATTGACAGGCCACCGAATGACACGGACCATTACCATGATTAAGATTTGAGAATTGATTGAAACATTGGGATGATGCAAGTACACAACTAAAAAAAATATATAACATAGGTCTAGTCATTTTTTAGACATTATAATGTGGAAAAGTTACAGATTATAACTTTAACTTGCTTTCAGCAGCACTAGGGCTGGGTAACAACGGCTACAGCTACTATACAGACACATTTTATCCAAATACCAAAAAGGTATTGAGTTGATACCAAGCTCTAATGTGAATACTAGTAAAATGATAAACCTCTTTTCAGGGAGGTGTTCTGTTAACAAGTGGATTTGCATTTGAAAGTGGTAAAATAAGACAACAGCAAACACTTTGGGTGCCTGCATTGTTTTTCCCAATATATACTGAATCAATAGTGCCTGTGCTATTATTGTGATGGACAGACAAAGGCATGAATGGAGCCCAATCGATGGTTGGTTGCCCCCCCCCCCACTCACCAACACAAACTCATACACACAATTTCATTACGGGGGAGGCATTTATCACGCCACATTAGCAGATTTTCTGTTTCAGGGAATACGGGTTTTGAATAGCCAGTGCTTAAATATACCAATGTATCAGATGTTATCTTTCTGTTTCATGTATTATACCTTTTGTTTTGTTTTTGTTTTTGTTTTTTTGTTTTTTTTTTGGGGGGGGGGGGTTGCAGCAGTGTCGCCTCAGGCAGCGTAAAGCTCATGAGCATGGGAAACAAAAGCTCCTGTCAGTGAGGATCTGGTTGTGTGTCCTGCACGGGCAGCACCCTCTTATCTGAGCTCAGCAAAAGTTCCCATCGATTGGCCCGCTGATTGTGCGTCTGTCAGCCTACCTGTCCAGCTCTCCCTCCCACCTTCTCCTCCTTCGCCTCCCTCCATCCATCCTCCCTCCCCACCTCCTCTCTGCCCAAGGCCTCATTGATCAGCTGTGCCCTGGCTCCTGCCCACTGATCAGTCAGCTTGATGTCTTTTGTGTCTGGGTGAAGTGAATAAACTATTGGGCCAATCGAACGGGAAGCAAGGGGCCAGGAGAGACGGTGCCTAGCCCTTGAATGCAAGACTGAGAAGGACAGCGGGTTGGCAGGGGAAGAGAGAAGGGTATGGCGATGAAACAGAGGTGTAAGGAAGGCAGAGAGAGGAGGATGGGGGATGCAGGGGGGAGGCAGCTAACTGGTTCAGTTCTCAGCAAGATCAGAGAAACAGCACACAAGAAAGATGGAGAATGAAGAAATTGTTTGATAAGACGTGAAGGGATGGGATGGAAGGCGGCACGTCCCACAGGGCCCAAGTTCGCAAAGCTCAGCAGGCCTTTGCCAACAAGGCGAGAGCAGAACATCCATCTCCAGTCCACGCACTGATGACAAGCTCCTCAGATAAACACTAGAGGCGGCATCCAATCCGTCTTGAGACTGTCAGCATCCCCGCGCTTCTTCACGACTGTGGACATAGGGAATAATTGCGTCCATGAGGCTGCATAAATTAGCCGGCAGTTGTGGCAAATCCATAAGCAAGTGGATGAGGCCTGAGCACGAGGATCAGTGCCTCTTAAATTTTCTGAGTAGAGCTTCCAAGTCTCAGATGGGCCAGATTGATGAGGAAAAGGCCAGGATAAAACCATCATTTCCATTTCATCCCTGTCAATAAGTATTTGATAACGGGGGATAAAATGGGCGGAGGGAATTTGTTATTATAATAAGTGAGGCTTTTATGATCATATTTTGTAGCAAGGTGACAGAAAATTGCTCTGATGGATGCGCAGATAGATGATGCGATAGTGGAATATTATGTGGTGGAGGAAAATATTGGAGGTTATCAAAATAGACGCCAGCCTGACGATGGATGCATTTATTCGCATCCAGACAGGTTCAAGAACATATGATGGCAGAAAAAGAAAAAAAAAGGAAATGCAACATTTGTATTGTATGCATAAAAATAAAAAAATAGTTATGGCTAGAAACTTTCAAGGGAAGCCAACTTGCTGTGGCCTGCTCCGACAGCAGAGATGCATTTCTAATTGCGCATATAAAAACTGAAGACATAAACAAACATTTACCCTGTTTGGAAGCCCCCTGGTTTGCTTGGGGATTGGTGCATTTTCTTTCTGTCCTCCATGTTTTCAGTCAATCGGTCCTTAGATAAAAAGAGCTTAGAAAGATTATCCCCCTGGCTTGCATGCCATTATCATTAATCAGTGTGTTATTGACTGCTCTGTCCTTTCCTGTTTCAAGTTCAGGCCTCCCTTAATCCACAGATTTTGCCCAGAAGACACACACTCGACTCCGGGAGGCTCAGTGCAGCTTGAACCATGCCCACCCTTGCAGGCACCAATCGATTTGCAGCGAGCCCTCCACAGCCTACCAATCAAAACGCCCCAAAATAGTGATCTAAATTCCCCCTTACAGTATCTAGATACTCATTTTGAAGACCTGTTAGGCCAAAGGACCTTTTCAGTCATTTCATTTAAATGTAATATTGAATATGATGTGAAAAAACAAACATGGATAGGAAATGTCTCAGTTGTTTGAGATTCTCTAAAATCTTAATCTATATATATATTGCACATGATTAGGTCTTATTATATGAGAACTAGTGTTTAATCAGTGCTTATTCTAAAAAATTAAAAACAGGTAAACATTTGATTTTTTTTTTAAATCAATAATGCTAAAAAAAATAAATAAAAAAAACACTTAAAAAATATAAATTGGAACACAAACATTTTGGAGGTACTCTGGTGGATAATTAGCAGTTCATTTGCATTCTCATCACACTTTTCTCTTCACCACAAAACTTTCAAGGTTGTGTTGCAGGAGGCCCTTGTAAACCAGTGTTACCCAACCAGGGGTATGTTTTACCCCCAGGGGGCACTTCTGCAGTTGCCAGGGGGCATGTGGAAAGATTGTGGAGTAGCAGCTAATTTGAAAAATTACACATCCGGATTTGATACAAAAATATATTCACATATTTGTGTTTAGGAGGAAAGTAAATAAACAAATAGAAAAAGTTACCATCTATGTGAGTCAGATCTAAGTCAGCTGTAACACATGGTGATTGAGATTGTGTGAAAAGTTAGAGCAAGTTGAAATATTGATTAGGTAAGTCTTGATTGATCCGATTTACTTTGAACATCCAAATTTGAAAAACAAAATAAAATATATAAGCAAGAAAACAAAAAAAAAAGGGATCCATACTTGAACAGGAAGAAGTTAAAATTTACAAATTTCCCCACTGTGAGACCAAGGACTATCCAATCTTATCTCATCTTAAAACCTTTCTAGTTCTTCCCTTTTTTTTTTTGGCTTTAACAATAAGCTTTGTGATTAATATGAAAAGTCAATTATCCGCCACCATTGTCCATGATACCCATCTCAATCAGGTCAAACAAAAGCCAACACATTCAGACTAAACAAGAAAAGCATAATAAGAACATTGTAGGTTAGAAAAACCTTAAGGAGCTCAGGGAGGGAGGTAATATTCTGAGAAAGAAAAAAACTCTGAATTTCCAAGTTTTAAGTCGTAAATCTATGAGAAACAACTTGGAAATTCTCTGAGATTAAAGTCAAACATTTATGAGAAAAAACAATTTAAACAAATAGAGGGTGTTTTTAATACTCAAGTGACGATTTCAAGGGTTGAAATATTCAGCAAAAAGTCAGAGGAAAATGTCTTGCTTCTTTCACAACTTGTACAAATGTCAACTGGACCTAGCACACTGAAACACTGACAGTTAAATCGTATGAAAAAAAAAAAACCATTGTCTCAATATCCACTTTTAAATAACATCCACTTTGAAACCAGTTCACCATGGTTTTGTCAGTGTTTTCTTGAAACAGATTTAGTTTGAATGATTAGTGATAAGAATATGAATTACATCCACACACTCTATTCCAAAACTGATCACGAGACCCGTGCGTTACCGTCATCTGCAAGACATACAGAAATGATATGCAAGTGCCAGGAGCCTCTCATCTCATACATTGGGAAATGTATGAAGCGACAATCGTCATCAACGCTAAACAAAGTGCTCTTGAGCGAGACGTTGAACTCAGCCGCGGCTCACCTGCTGCGTGGCACTCGGCAGTTCAGCCTAAAAATGTAAAAAAAAAAAAAAAAACACACAGTCACAGGCATTCCCAGGCGTTTCACAGCCATACCATGGGAATTGATGTTGCCAGGCATGTTTGTGCTGGAGTACAAATCATGCTGTCAGTTTCAGTGCGCCTGTCAAAGAAGCAAGACATCAACACAGCCAGACGGGGACGACGGGAAGCACACTGACATAGCATGAGTCGATGGGGAGGGAAGTAGCCTTGAGCAGTGATTGGAGAAGCTTGTGTGTGAGTGTGTGTGTGTGTGTGTGTGTGTGTTCCTGTATTTAAGAGCACGTATGTGTGCATTTATGTGGTTTCATCTGTGTGGCTGACTGATTACAGTGTTTGTATATTTATCTGTGCAAGTATACACATCTCACACACACATCACAGGGTGGGGGTATCCGTCTGTAAATATGAGCTGAGCCTGATCAATAATCTCAAGCAAAGAGGAGCTTAAGGCTTTACCACATTAACTCTACACAGTCAAAATCCATCATCTCCGCACCTCCCCTGCACACCAGTGTGTTCGCTCACACGCTTTCTGCGCACAAACATGTCTGTGTGAGCATGTGTGTGGGCCTGTTTGTTTACAGGATAGGCGTGTTAGCTTAACTGTTTGTGTGTGTGCTGCCGTTTAACGCTGTTCGACGCCCGTTGGGGGCGAGGTGGGCGTTCGGTCCAGGGTTTCCCGCTCGCTTCCTGCTGTTGACTGCAGCTGTTTACCGACCGTGCTTTACTGACACATACAGCCTGGTCAAATAGATACAGATAATCTATGCAAATGTAACACAGTGTTTTCTCAATCAAAAGCTATTTAGCCGCCTGTGTATCTTCCTGTACGTGTTCATTGAGACGATTCCCAGAGGGCTTCAGTGGCGCTGGTTTGGTGATATGAGACTGATTAAAAACATTACAGAGGGGTTTGTTTTGCTGCTTGAACGCCAGACAAATTTGTGTTCTTTCAAAGTACGGTACGCTGAATGCAATATTACGAGGATGTCACCAGCTTGTTCCTTCATTTTTTTTTTTTTTTTTCAGAAAGAGAAGTTAAAGCTGCTCTAATCAATATTCTTTTTTTTTTTTTTTTTATTATAATAAATCTAGAATCTAACCTCTGCAGTTGGAGAAGCTCACCAGCAGTGCCCTGTTAACAGTGTAGTAGGAAAATGCAATTAAAAAACGAAACAGAAACAGAGAAAAATAAAAGAGAAAAACTGACAGTGAGGAAGGTACAGACAAAGTGTAAGCAATCGGAGGCAAAGAGAGAATGGTTAAAGTCAAAGAAAGGTATAAGTATATTGATTTCTAAGTCGGCCTGCAGATGTCTGAGGAAACAAAGAGGAAATTGTGCACCGACGAGACAGTAACTCTGATTCTCACTTGATGTGGCAAACAAGGACTGTGCCTCATCCTACTACTGTAATTGGAGAGAGGATTATGTGTGTGTGCATGTGTGTGTGTCAGTGTAACTACTCCCTCCAGGAAGCAGCTAGGGGTATGAAATTCGGAAGAAAGCTATTTCTCAAAGCCGTTCAAACGACGCCAATTTTCCCAGTTTGGTCGTTCCCAGTTCCCGTTCAGTCGTTCCGTTCTTTTTTTTTTCCCTTGAGCGTATTCACTACAACTCTGCTCAGTCTAAATCTTTCCTGTAGTTCTCACGTTGCTACTGTTTTTTTGTTTTTTTTAATGGAACAAACACTCATGCCTAAAAAGAAGCGAGCAACAGTAACAGCACACTCGGGCGGCACAGAATCTCCACAGAAGTCAGGTGATTATTCCTAAGCATCTACCTCCCACAACCGGTATTCGCTCACAACCACCTCTCCTTTTTATTGAAGGAAATGAGAAAAGAATGACAGACAACCTTGTGTATAAGCACTTTCTATAGTTCTCTATAAACAGCTGTAATTTAGCAGCCGATGTCGTCAAACCCTACATCTCTGTTTTCCTTCCTGTTTCTCTGTTACTCTTTACCTTATATAATGGCATGTGTATTTCTATGCTTCACCTTGTTTACACACAAAGAAGGCAAAAACATGTGGATGTGACAAATAACTACGGCCTTATTATTCCGACACTATCTTATGATAGTTGTGTGTGTATGTGTGCACTTTTTAAAATATGGGCCATGCACCTTTGGCCACACCCCCTTCCAAATTCATCATTCAAGAGAAATCAGGGAAACTGGTGGTAAAAGCAATGACAAGGGCCAAAGCACAGAAAAATCTTACAACTAGGGCTGCATAATTAATTGAAATATCATAGAAATCGTAAGTGCAATATTCAAATCGCAGGACCTGCAAAAAAAAAAATAAAAAAAAAAAAGACCAGACGTAAAGGAACGTTCTTGTTTGGTACAAGCCCCAACGCAAAACCCATCCTCATCATCATTTTTAAAAAATTTTCAGCGACTATGAAATGGAAAAAACGATCATTCCAACTGAAATTGTGAGTCATTTCACAATATCTGCCAGAAATAACCACAAATTTTTTTTTTTTTTTTTGCAGTGGGGTCAAAGACTCACTTTGCAAGACCCAATGGGTGCGTTGTTGTACACTACCTTGATTCTCTACACACTTGCCTCCAGTCTCTGACGTTAGAGAGGATTAACTTCACAGCCGGTGTCGACATTGGGAATGATTAAAGCAACCGATAACTCTGTATATACTGTATAACTGTAGACTGTAGAAAAAAGCAGAACCTATCCTTTGAAGCTCTCTCACCACTGATGACTACGGATTTTTGAAATTTCACCATAGCAGGCAATTTAATCAACTCAATGAACAGAAAAAGTTAAGCCGCTTCAGTGCTGAGTAATACGTTCCTCAGTGTCACTGTGGATTTGGCGCTTTTTACTTTCAATAGAACTTTTTACCATGATTGGCACTCTTTCCTCAAAAGCAGTCCTCCTGTGCAGTCATTTTCAAGAATGGCTTCGATGTGTTTTACGCCAAATAAGAAATGACAGCTGTAATTCAGTTGCGCTTGCGTTACATGTCAGCCATGTCACATTTTTTAGCCGTCATTTAGACTTAGGGCGTTTTAGCTGTCAAAGTCATCCTGAGGGATTTTCAGTGATGTCGCAGAAGTTTGGTGTCTTGCTCAGGGGCACTTGCGACAGCATACATACATAGATATGTGCTGGTATCAAAATGGTCTCAAACGTGTCTTTAAATGCTGGGACACTCTGCCACATGTCCACATCTCTTCACACCCACGCGGCCGTGTCCTCTCCGTCTGAAACCCGTCAGCAACATTCCTTTGTGCACACCAAAAAAAACATTCATTCCCGTCCTACTTTCAATGCAACCCCCTCTCTACAGTACAAGGCTGAGCTCAGAGCCAAAAACCTGCCTCTCCCAACCACCCACACCTCCCCTCCTCCCTCTCCCCCCAACCTTGTCTCTCTCCCCGTCTCCTTGCCCTCCTCTCCTTCCTCCCTCTCCTCCTCTCCTGCTACAAACTCCAAAGTCTCCTAATTCCTGTCATGCTAATTGGAGCTGACAGACACAGCTAATTATGCACAGATAATCTGCTGCATCTGACTAATTATAATTCCCATTAGCTGCCGATAATGCTCATTAGATTAACTTTCTCCAGGAGAAATTGGAAATAATAGACCGGGCTCAACGCTGCATCTTTTTGGTAATCACGGATAGGGGTTCCTCTGGCAGGGAGGGCCGGTGTTTGTTTGGCATCGAGGAGGCAGGCTGGTAGCTCTCAGTGGCTGCGGTGGAAGTAGATACACCGTTTGATCCAAATGATATCTGATACGTCTTGACTGCTGCAGTAGAAATTGAGAAAGACAGGGAAGACAGGGAAGCCGCCGTGAGGGGGAATTACGACATGTGCGTCTGTGTCGGGTCAGAAATGAAAACTAAATATACTGTATATAGAAATATACACATATATATATATAGTCTTAGAGGCACTTGCAGGGACAGTTTTGGAAGTGGTGCCATTTCTTGGTAATGCTTTAAGCAGCTTCAAGTAAAAGAAAAAAGGCGCTGCTGGAGGAGTCTACGGGCTGAAGTCCAGCACGTGCACCTCTGATGATGGTGCTGCTCACGGTAATCATGCACATAAACAGCACATATCTATAATGAGCCATGAAAGTTCAGACAAGCATCCATTAGCCCACTCTGCGGTGCGATCACTGTAAACCACCAATCACACTTTCCCCCTGAACAGAGAAAACTATTTATTTGTTGCCCACTCAGTCTACCGCTGTGCGATCCGCTCTCACTTTTGCCGCATGATACAACAACTATGCAGCTTTGGCTCACCCACCACCTCCAGTTACCACCTGCTTAGATGTGCTTTTATGTGCTGCGGAGAGGGATATTATTTACCCTCCGATACGGGAGAACATAAAGCATTGGAACTTTAAAGTTTTACCGTCGTGTCACCTTATTTTGTAATTATTTTTTTTTAAATTGAAAATGGCAGCTGCCCTGACTGCTATTGAAGTGCGCTGAGTAGATAAAACCTGATGCTAAAGACGACAGTTTTGCCATGTCAAACAATATACTTATGCAATATACAGGCTGTTACTTTGAACCCTTTTTTGCACAAAGCATGTCTTTTTTCAAGGCTTAGAAATCTTCCTTTATGGCTCACATTGGTGCTCTCGGTGAATTGGTGCATTACTAAAGAGATCAAATACAGCAATAACTATTAAAACTGATGGAAGGTAGTGCTGTTTGCATTAAATTTTAACAAGAGGAAGTCACCGAGTAACGTATCGATGCTGTTTGACTACAAGAAATAGAGAAATCCACTGCTATGGTTGCCGTAGTTTGGAGAGTGACTGGATACAGAAACCGAATGTAATTTATTGATGCAGTGTGGGGCTGAGGAGCCCAAAGCCTGGGGAACACACAGGCCCTAAAACCCACAAATGGGATATTGATCGCTTTGAGGGGGGGTGGGAGAAAAAGTTATATTTAACCACGGAGTGCCGCACTTACTCTATCGAGTGGTTAACATTCTCGCCTTATCTCGGCTCTCTTTCTCTCCCACAGCCACTTACACATATACTACATTCAACAGCGCTGTGGCATTCAACACTGTATGTTCCTATGACAACCCATCAAATTGCCCACTGGGACCAGGGCTGACAGCACCTCAGGGTGTTTAAATGAAAAGACTGCGATCTGAATTATACAAGACTCTATAGTGGATGTGCTCTGTACTATACTGTACTCTGTGATAGGACAAAAAGAAGAGCTCAGTATTCTTTGCTCCAGTTGTGTGTATTCATCTTTTTATTCAGCCCCTGGGGCCAGCCATAATCCACCGTGTGTGCATGTGTGTGTGCGTTGCACACGTGCCTGCTTGCCTCTGCACATGTGTACTCCCATTTGCAATGTCCTGAATTTGATCATCTTAACCAGCACATCTCGTAAACAATAAGTACCAGACAGTGTGAAAAAGAACATCCACTCCGTACGCGATGGATCCCGCTCCAAACAAGATATGTTGGCTAATCGTGAGCAGAGGAGCTTTGCTGCAGTATTCACTGGCATGTATTTTAAAACACAAGTCAGGGCTGAAACCATAGCAACTATGCTTTACCACAGAGGAAAACAAAAGCACAGTTATTGTCAAGCCCACCTAAACTGTTGTCTCCCTGCCCACGTCCAGAAAGATGCCTTTAAGTGGTGTTGTCCAAAAGAAAAAAAAGAAAGAAAAAAACACAGGTAAAACAATACATGTATGATTAGAGGACTCCTCACTCTGCTAAAACAATACTAAAGAAAGTTTGATTCCGCATTTCATATTTGCGTAGCTTCGGGCTTTCCAATTTTCACGAGTACAAAACAAAAACAGATCTTGTGGAAAAAGTTCCACTCAAAGGAAACGACAAAGAAACACATAAACTTCAAAACTTATTCACCTTAACATGTCATCTAGTCAAAAAAGATTTTATTTCTGACAAAAAAACAAATTTTTCATTATAATCCAAACATGGATCAAAGGACTATTTGAAAAGAATTATCACCCATCTTTGCAGTTCAGCCTCAGCTCTGAGAAGCCTTTTAGCGTCTTTCAGCTCATTTTTTGGTTTCAGATCCTACAACTTTAATGTTGTAGTTCAGTTTGTTTCAGCTTTACTTTTCTCTTTCAGCCACAACAGGGAACTGCTTTTACCAAAAACGCTCTTACAAAACAGCTGTTTACTACCTGCCTAGCACCAACCTTCAGGATTGCAGCTGAGACCAAAACAGAGCTAAATGGAGAGAGAATATTGGACTTACATTCTTCAGGTGGCCAGAGACATGACTCCTGCTCCTGCTAACGTAAGTAAATGACTAAAAGTAACTAAGCCAGCTTAATTCAAAAACGAAATTCCCTATAAACATTTCTGTTTAAACATTAGTGAGCTTTAGTGGTGCATATTTTTGAGCGTTGGAGCTGTTTCCGATCTTTACACTAATTGGCCAAGCTCTTATTTGAAATTTTACGCACAGATATGACAGTGGTATGATTCTTCTCATCTAACTCGACAAAATTTAATCAAATAGGCTGTTTCAAAGGTAAACGGTGCTAAGTAAACTAATCAGGGGTAGAACAAATCAGAATTCTCCTTTCACAATACATCGGTGCGCCATGTTTAACGGAGCAAGCAGCTCATTTTCTGATGCAAGTAGCCACTAAATTAAATGCACCACCAATATCAAATGTCTTAATACAAGCCCTCAGAAGTTATTGTGTTGAGTTGTCATTTGATCCTCCATTTTTACCAGTAAGAAAAGAAAAAAAACACACATCTGGTTAAAAATTACTCTTTGATACAAAGACTTCTATCATTCACAAATAGGACAATTTAAGTTTTGATGAACAAAAATATGAGTATTTGGATGTTTAAGATGGAGATTCAATAGGATCCAGTATTGGATCACAAAAGCAACGTCAGTGTACCCAACAGAAAAGAAAATGTCTACCTGTATTTGAGAAGCTGAGCTACTGTACCAATCCTAAAAGAAAAATCTATTATGTGGTGTTTTGTTTTCAGTGACACTCACACACTGCAGGAGGAGGTGAGGTTTCAGTGTCTTCGTCAAGGACAGTTTGATGGGACATGTGACACATTTGGCTGATGCCTGTGAAAACTGCTAAACTCACCTCTTTCTGTCTGTGTGTGTGTGTGTGTGTGTGTGTGTGTGTGTGTGTGTGTGTGTGTGTGTGTGTGTGTGCGAGAGAGAGAGGGTGAGATAGAGTGTGTGCATGAGAGGGGGGGAAAGGATGAGATTAGGAAGAAATTCCATTATTTTTTGCTTTGTTGATCATACAAAAAGAAAACACTCAAATAAAGCAACTTGTGTTCAAATGGGTGGAAGTCTGGTGACTGAGATAACCACTGCACCGAGTTTGTTTTGTTTTCATCTTCATCAAACCAGCCAGTAATACCCTGTGGATGAGGGTATTGAGTTTCTGCAAGAAGGAAAAATAAGTGCATATGCTTCCTTCTTCAGGTTTTATTTTTCTTGCGTCTCTTCCAAGCAATTCTAATCATTCTCGATTATCAGAGTAACTTTCTGTTAGCCGACAACTGTATTATGACAAACTGTTGTAACCCTTCATGCTGTGCAGATTTAGATTTTTTTTTTTTTTTGTCCAGGCTGCTATTGGTTTCTACTCATGTGTCATGAAAAGTGAAGCTTGTCTATATTATGTAAACCATCACTAGAAGTTAAATGCATAAAGTCACTGTTGGGGCAGCACCAGTAGCTCACCCGTTAGAACACGTACCATGTGTCAGGGGTGAGTCCTTGCTGCAGTGGCCCGGGCCCCATGCTGAATTTATTCCCCTCTCTCCCCCTCCTGTCCTGTCTCTCTCTCCACAGACTGTCAAATCAAAGCAAAAACACGAAAGAAAATGTCACCGTTACATTATTGTTGTGTATTAATGCCGTTCAAATCCAGATTAATATGAAAAATCCTGTAAAACCTGTATATATTTTTTTTGACCATTTTATGCCTTCATTTGACAGGACAGTGTAGAGAGACAGGAAAACGAGGGACAGAGAGAAGGGGAATGATATGCACCAAAGGGTCCGGCCCGCTGGGAGTTGAACCGGGGACTCGCTGATCAGAGCACCTGCGTTCATAAAGCACCCTAAACACTCAACTACTGGGTCGGCCCTATAAAGTCTATTTCATAAAATGCAGGAACATGGTTTTCAAAACACACAACTGATTGTGAAGTAAAGTAAATGAGCTAAAACATGCAAACCCCCTGGTAGAGTAAGTTGTGTGAGCAGAGATTGTGCATTGCAAGGTGTGAATGAGACAGACAGACAGACAGATAGTGACATTTGGTCAGCTTCAGTAGGCACTACTTATGCAGCATTTACATCCCCATAACTGCCAAATTAGAGGCCTTCAACAACTGTGTGTCTCGTTGTGTCTGCAGTTACAAGCTACACAGTAACACTTAAAAGTGCAGCTGTCATTTTTATGTGCCCTTATAGAGCAGAGAATGAATACGGCTTTTATGTGCAACACCACCAGCTCTCATCATTGGTCATTGCAGGGGTGGGGTTTGGCAGTGGCGGTTGTGGTTGTGGGTTAGTGGTGGTGGTTGGGAGTGTGGAGGGGGGGGGCAGCTAATGAGGATGTTAGCTGGTCCTTTAGTCGCGAGCTGTCCGTTTATCAGCCGGGAGGGCCCTGTGTAAAGATGTCAGTTCACGCTTGATTCACATCTGATGATTATTGCCGCCCCTGCCTGGCTTTCGTACTCGCCTCCGCTGCCCAATCGGCACGCTGTGCTGATGAGAGATACAATAACCACCTTGAGAGGTGCTTAGCGGCTTTAACGATGAGGCTGAGAGGGTGGCACAATAAGAGGACGGGGAACTAGCCGTGTGAGCGGGGGAGGGGGGGCTCTAGCCATCAAAACTAAGTACACCCCTGACCCCTTTGTGTTCTGCGGTAGCACATTTTCAGTCAAACATGCACACACACGGACTCGAGCGCAAACAGAGCAACACTCGAACTTGTACTTCATCATGAAGTCCATTTTATCGTTCTCTGTTTCTCCATATGCTCTCTCTTAATGCCTCAGGTCTCTCTTCTCTCCACATCACTCCCTTTTTTTCCCCCATATTCTGAAGTGAAATGTGACAATTATTGACCTGCGCTGTCCAGTCAATCTGTTTCTTTTCTCCTGTTCCCATCCTATTTGCCTTTTCTCCGGCTCTGGATCCCAGCTGAATGCTGCAGGATTTCTATAACAGGAAACAAGACATGAAAATTTTCAAAAGGGAGCTCAACTGTCTAAAACAAGCTTCCAGCAAGAGAAAGGACTATCGTGTCCTATTTGCATGAGCAGACAGAAGGTTAATAACACAAGCCCTGCTGTGACAAAGGAGAAAAAGAACATAGAGTAGGTAGGAGGGATGAAAAGTGCTGATCCTCCACTTCTGGCTCCTGAGAATCCATTTAACACACAAGGGAGGAGCGTGGAAGTAATTAGAGCCCTGGATATATGATGGGTTTCATGTACAGTCCCATCTCCTTTCCTCTCTGCAGAGCCTAATTTCCCAGACTGCATGTTGAGATGGGACAGCAGCACCGGCTCCAGTGGCCACAAATCTGAAGATGAATATGTTTTTGTTTTTTGTTTTTTTCTTTAGTATTCAGTGATTCTCAACCAGGCGGTACCTCCTATAGTTGCTGGGGATTGTTGGAAAGATTCAGTCGTAGTGAGTAGCTCAACTAATTCGGAAAAAAAAACAAAATTATATATATAACTAGAAAATTCCAGGGAAATTTTGAGTGCCACGGGGGCTACTGCCGGGATGAGTACATGATTTATTTCCAGCGTTCAAAAGTCACCCTGATCATACTCTGGTTTTGAGAAATGTCTTGATATAAAAGACTCTGATATAAAACAATGTCACATCCCTCCATCATGTATTATGTGGGAAATATCTCATATTCTGTGTTGTTTTTTTTAATAAAACAAGAGGCAACATGTCTTCAAACTGGCATTTAAAGGGTTAAAATCCCGAAAACTAATAAACATTTGGTAGGTTTGGGCAGAACTGAAGTGGTTTAAGAGATTTATGCAAAAAAAGCAGAAAAAAATATTGATATATGATGATTTTATAGCATTTTCTTTGTGTGTCCTTTTTTGGACGCGAGGAACCCCAGAGGGTACAAAATGTGTTACCAGTGTATAATAGACCTGTAACAGTAACTGACATTAGATTTTAAAAATATGTCAAAAAAGACACTTTCTTGCAGAAAT
>NW_019524449.1:686766-687447 GCF_002814215.2 Seriola lalandi dorsalis | reverse complement strand
ACTATTATGTTTTTTTCTGTGCTAAATTTAACATTACTGGGGAGGAGAGCAACGCGACTAGAAGTGACAGCGAGAGAGGGCTAGTAGCTTCTCCTCTCCTCTGTCTCAGCAGAGACCGTCACAACTTCATTCACTCTTTTAACAAAACAAAACAAAAAGCTACGAAGGAAGCAGTAAATGGACTTACATATTGAAGACCTAACTAAATGTAATTTAAGACCTAACATGCGGCTAATGTAAAGCTAGCAGAGCTTGGAGAGTTGGTTATCTGGTTGCTAGGCGCACGCAGGCACACAGGTCAGGAGCTGCCGTTGCCATGGCAATGTGAAAATCTGCCCAGAATTTGGCTTCTACATGGCTTCAAACAACTGCAAATTATGAGAAAACCGTTACTTCTTTTCATAAACCGAAAAGACCGTGCTAGACACTGAAGCCAGAAGTTTCTACAGTCTCTATTTTATTCAGATATTCCTTAAAATGATTGAGGAAGCTCAGTGCGAAGACAGAGTGAGATTCTTTTGAAAAAAAAAGACGATTACATTAGGTGTCAATGAGAGTGAGACAGGTATTGCTGCCGGACTCGGCACCCTCGTTTAAATTTTGTGCAAACCCTGCCTGTCAAAGTTACATTTTATGAATCCCAACAACTATGTCTACATTTTCAGAAATAATTATTTGTCT
>NW_019524449.1:653194-686746 GCF_002814215.2 Seriola lalandi dorsalis | reverse complement strand
GGTGGGTTTCTAAAGAAAATTCCAATGCATTTCTAATGCATTATTTATTCCCAGTTTTTTGGGAATAACTTTGGGAAAAATTGGAATTTTAACACCAAAAGTCATAGCACCCCTTGCGGGATCAAGACGCACGTTTTGATGTATATATTACCGGGGTTTTCTCAAAGCTGCGGGACGAGTTACGCGCCGAAATTTGGCGGAAGAATAATAAACCCGAAACAGAATATTAATAGATGCCTCGGGGCTCTGCCCCGAGGCACTCCTCTCAGCTCCTCTCAGCTAGCTGAGCACCCGTGGCACTAATAAATCCACAAATTTGTGTTTAGGATGAAAATAAACACACAAATAGGACCACAAATTACTGTGATTCTGATCTACATTTTCATTTACATTTGTACCTGCAACTGCATGAAACCTAGGCAGCAAGAAAGCAGAAAAGTTGCTAAATAGTTACTTAAAGGTTATGGATAAATAATTAGAATAGATAGCTAAACATTACATATAAATAATTAAAGAAGATAGCTAAAAGTAATGATTTAAAGGTGCTATATGTAAGCATTTTGGTTTAAAACATTCAAAAATTAACTAAAATTATCAACAGGATGTGAGGAAATAGCAGTCTTGACATTATGTGAAAGACGTCTATGCATTGTGTCTGAGATATACATACTGAAGTGAGCATGCTAACCAGCTAGCCCCCCATCTCGTCTCATAATAAACCAATTTGTACCTCAAGAGGTGATAGTGAGTCACTGAATCATCCAAGCCTCCCTCAGTGCATCATGAGAGGATGAAGTAGTGCTGCCCCACGGGCGTATTCTACCCTCGATGTATGAAGCTCTTGGCAAGTGGCCACATCACCGCCACGCTACCGGCAAGAAACCACGTTCAGTTGCGAGCAAAGGAATGAAGTTTGATGTTGAACGCAACATTTCTAGACTGGTAAGTAAACAGATGTTAATGCTATCATTAGCTATGTAGTGGTAGCGAATAAATAACTGATAAATTGCTGAAATAGTGACCTAAAAGATAAAGAGATTTATGGTTGAGAAGTCCAGCTTCTGCCACTCCAAGTAGTTGTACAAAAAAAAACTTGACCAATACAATTTAGTTGCATAAGAATTATTGTAATAATTTTACATAAATAAGCCTTATTGCATCCAGTTCAAAATCTATTTGTGTGATGAGTGATCTGATGCTGTGGTACGTCAGGGAACCACTGTTTTACATGATGTGGCGATGAAAGCTGCGGTGGCTGGCAAAAAAAGTGCGAGCGTGACAGAGAGACAGTTGTGTGTGGGAGGTGGCATCAAATCAAATGTCTTTCCTTCCCCTTTCACCATTTGTTTTAGTAAGGATACCAAATTACTTCCTGACAATAAAGCATCCGAGTCGTACAAACGCAGTCAGTCGAGTGGAGTTAAAAGAGAGGAAAACAAACTAACGCACATTATCAATCTGACATCCGGCAAACAGTGGTTGCAGCTCACTGGCAAGAAATCTAGAGAGCTTCTTTCAGCTATCCTCTCTTTTCCTGCATCGTGGCTGTAGAGTGCAGTTCAGAAGTCACCAGAGGGAATTGATTATCAACAGGCGGGGGCTGGATCCCTCTCTGCTCTGGCATAATGTAGCTCTCTATTTCGGGACAATCAGGTGTTTTTTAGGCTTCTTGTCACTATTCCTAGGCTCTCTTGCTTCCTCTCTGTATCCTCGGATCATACCAGCCCAGATATGAGTGCACTGGGAATACCGCATGAATACATTTTTTTAAGTCTAATTCAAAGTTACAAAGCTTTTTGTGTGTGTGTGTGTGTGTGTGTGTGTGTGTGTGTGTGTGTGTGTGTGTGTGTGTGTGTCTGGCAACACTGGGTTGCAACTAAATCCGCACTGCGATAGTTTGGCTATGACAGAATTTCAACTGCATGATGGAAACAAACAAGAGGGGGGGGAAAGCTTATATGCAAACACATACACAAGCGCTGACAATTAAACACACACGCGCGCGCGCGCACGAGCAACAAACACACTGAAAGACACACAAAACAACCTATAAATAGCGGAGATCCATGGCAACCTGAGATTTGTTGTTTGCCGTCACATGCTGCTGAGAGCGAGAGAAGAGCGGGGACTTAAATAACATTGGGAGATTGGTTTGTGTGAGAGGCAAAGTCAAAACAAATTACGCCTTTTCTATCACTTTGGGCCCGCCGGTGAAGCATCTGAAATAGCTTTGTGCCTGGGGACATTTTACCACTGAAAGAATATGGTGGCAATATCCTCCGAGGACTTAAAAAAAAAACAAAAAAAAAAAAACAAAGGGATGAGAGGAGGAGGAGAGGATGGGGAATGAGAGGGTTTTAGTTTTACTGCAGATCACAGGTGGCGCCTTGACCACCTAACTAACTCTTTTCACTTTATTCCTTCCCATCCCTCCTCCCGTCGCCTGTCTCTTCCCATCTCACCACGGTGCACTGCTGTCACACTGAAGGTCTCCTCTATTGAAAAATGTGGAATACCATTATACTGATGCATCCTTTTCTCTTTCTTTTTTATTTTTCTTTTTTTTCAAAAAAAAAAGGGGGGGGGTGGTCTAAAGTGGGACCAATGTAATTCATACTGTTGAGAGACAGCCCTGAAGGTTTTATCCAATTTCCATCAACTCCAGCTTGTTGATTTAACTTATTTTTCAGGCAAACAAGTCAGAAAGAAACGTCTGCTTCTCTCCATTTAAACTGACCTTCAGCAGACCTTTTACTTTCCTCTCTCTTTCTAATGCAAATAACCACTTGAAAACCACAGGCTTTGCACTTTCCCAGCATTCTGTTTACCTCTGCAACATGAGCGCCGTCGCAACATGAGATATATATCAGGCTTTAATTGATTTTTGTTTTGCGAGATAAAGTTATTCGGTGCAATTGTTTCATTTTGGCGGCGTATTTGCACTCGCTCCCATATGCTGTTCATTAATTTGCAGCTAGTGAGTGATTTATCAACCTATTACACTTGGGCTTGTGCCCTCACCACACACAGACACACAGACACACAGACACACAGACACACACAGACACACACACACAGGCACATACCCGCCTGCAGTTTGTTCCCCCTGGTATCTTGAGGAGGCATACATGTGGCACAGCTTTGGTGGCTGGCGCTGTAATGGCTGTGCTCAGGGGCTGGGAGTGAGCCAGGCCCTGTCAGACTGCAGATGGATGGATCCATGGGCTGCACACACAAACACTCACACTCACACACACACACACACACACACACATATACACACAGCGTGGCCCAGCCCAGCCTGAACTAGACTGGACTGGACTCGCCCAGCCTACTTGGGAGCCCAAGTGAGGGTAAGTGGAGCAACAAGGCCAGGGCTGAATCAAAAAACGCTGGGAATACTTGCTGTCTTACAAAAATTAATAAGCCACGAATGAGCATTTCAGGATGCAATCTAGAGAACTAAAAGACCCTAAAATCTCCTGTTTCTTAAGCAATGCAAAACAAAAAATCAATATGGTATAAACAAAGCAGAAAATATTAAGGCCTCCTGATCTTTACACAAAATAAACAGACTAATAAGATCCAAGTGAAAGCTTTATTTTTCCTCTCACCTCTTTATGCATAAGTATGAAGAGAGGAGAAAAACACATTTGTATAAGCTCTGAGAAAAACAGAAACATTTGTTGAAATTAGAGGATGCAGCTCAATAACTGGAATGTAGCCTTGCTCTCATAGTATTTCTAAATATATTTCATCATCGGTGACACGTGTGGTGTTATATTGTGCTAAGTACGGTGCTAAATCCCATGCTGTTGCTTGAGAGAAGCACTGATAAGAGGTGTAGAAAAAATAAAAAAATTAATAAAAAAGCAATCACCACAACAAAAATGCTTTTTTTTCCTCCAAGTTTCAGTTACAAATTTACAAGCTCAACAATAAAACAGTTTCTGTCTGTGGTGAGTTTCACATGTTTTTCTTGTTTCACAGCGTGTCGTGCAGTGGATTTTCGAGAGCGTATGACACAGCATGTTTGCTGGATTGGATATCAAAGTCAGCTGCCAAAAGTCTGTAATAATTTTGTTTAAAAAAAAAAAAAGTAAATAAAAATCAAGAAACCAAAAAAGCAAATATCAGATGATGGAAATGGCAGAGAGTCTCTGTATTATTGATTTCAGTCTGAAAAGTCTTGTTTTTTCAGTTTTTTCACAGCTGTTTCTTTCCTTTACCTCGCAGCGTAGAAAGTCTCAGCACAACAGTGTTTAGTCACCAGAAGCCACTTTCCATCAAAGAGTCTTTCGCGGCAGAGAAAACGCTCCCCTGAAATGTTTTGTGGGTGGGTGTGAACTACTTAGATTATTTACATGTTTCTCCAGCGAGTAAATACACAGTAGTCAATGCTGGCACAGATATGATTTTCGTTTTATAACATTTAACGGAAATCATTTCCCGGCTCCCAACACATTTTTAAGTCCGTCTCTCCCTCTTTTTAACTAAATACAAGTGTTATCTTAAAGAGGTTTAAAATGTACTTTACCTATTTCTAAGTAAATATACAGCTTCTTTGCAAAGGCATATCACTTAAAGCCTCCCGTTACTTAATGACTGAGCCAATCAATGTTGAGATGTCTGTACATTCATGAAGGCAATTTCTGGAGATGAGAGCGTGTTTCAAACTGTATAAGCAGTGTCCATCACAAGTGCACATGTCTAACACCAAGACCTAACCTCCTGCAGATGCACTGCAGTGCAGCCTGTAGCATTCTCTGTTTATGTGGTATCTATTTATGTCTGAATTTTTGTTTTAAATTGATATACAGTATCATACTGTTTAAAGACATACACTGTAGGGTCTGGGCCTGTTTTTCTTTGTTTGGGTTGAGTCCAACGCTACAGTAAACAATGATATTTGAGAGTGATTCTCAACAAAGGGGCTGCAGCCTAGTACTGGGTTTCAGCTGTATCTCCACCAATTGCTGCTCCCTGTTTTACCCATTTATCCATAACCTTTAATTAACTATTGGTTTTCACACACTCTCAGTCACAAGACCAGGTGCTATATGTTTCAACTACTCAAATTTGTCCAGTGAGTCTATTGTAACCGGCAACTTACTGGTTATTGTACATATATCACACCTCAGCATCACACCAACTAGAAATCCTATCTGACTGTTTGTTTTCTTCCATAACAGAAATATGTGGATTTGTTTTTTTTTAGAAATCAAATCGTAATTTCTTGTTTTGTGTATCTAAGGAAGACACTGGAAACAACAAATTATAATTAGCTTCCCCGTAAAGTGAACTTCAACTTACACTGCAAATACTTCAAACAGAAATACTTGTGTGCATCAAGGATCTGAAACTAAACTGAATCAATTTCAATGCAAAGCTAAAGCAAATGGAAAATCGAGGCTGTGATCATGACTTTCTCGTTAACTCAGTAAGACGGCTCTCCTTCATTGAGCTGCTGTACATTAAGACAGAATCCAGCAAGACCCCCCTCAGCTTAAAAACCAGCAAAATCCAATTCATGCCACCACACAAAACACCATAAATCCTTGCGCAAGGAGACCTCTAAGCTACGAGTGTTTTTGTTCATTTTTGTGCAAAGCACTTGAAGTCGTTTAATCAACCGTAATTAATTTTATGCAAGTATTTCTACCTAATGAGCTAGAACATGCAAAACAGCTACCTATTTCCCCCCTTAAGGAATCCATATTTACACTTAAGACCTTTCATTAGCCAACTGTTGCACCGGCCTTGCCTTACTTTTTAAATGATGTGTTGATGGATATTGTCAGTGCGGCATGTCTTATGGCCAAAACACAGATGTCCTGGCTGGATAATACTTTGTGTTTCCTGTGAGCTTAAGTGACAAGAGCTCACTTTCAGCTCCTAATGCATTATACATTGCAGGGTTAAGCCTCCAGGCAAGCCTGCAGACACATACACAACCACACACAAACAGATGCAGGACCAGTATGCAGATGAAATCATAGCTGACATTAATAGGTAAACACACCAAAGTAAATAAACTCCATTAAAAAACTGACATGTTTAATTTAGCTGAGCTTTTTGCCTTATCAGCTTGACTGTGTTTTTGTTTAACAGAGAGAGGGAGTCAGTGAAGGGATGCGAGGAGAGAGAGAGAGAGCAGTGCAGGTAATTATACTCCATACACTTGTAAACCGGGGGTCAGCCCGAGTCCCTCCCCTTTGTTCTACAATCAATAGCCTCGGAGGAGGTGGTGAGAGTGAGGAGGAGAGACAGAGAGGAAGCGAGGGGAAGAGATGGAGCGAGAAACTTGGTGGGTCCTTATATTCAGCATTAATCATTTAACAGCATGAGTGTGGGCAGGTGGGTGAGCAAAAAAACAGTAGAACACAAACACTTAAGTAGTCAGGTGCAACAGGGAAATATCTGGTGGCATTAACAGGCCCCTACAGGAAAAACAGGGACTATACCCTGCAAGCCGATTTGCTGGAGGAGGGGGCGCAATAAAAGAGCTGAGGAGGGCTGGAGAGAGAGGAAGAATCACTTTTCCTTAATCCAACGATCTGTGGGGAAAGAAACAGCAGTGACTTTATTGTCGCTATCTAGCAAGATAACTTAGCGACTTTATTTGATAGGAGAACAGCGGCAGGTCCGGCAACAAAAAAAAAAAAGAAAGAAAAAAAAGAAGAGCAGGAAAGAAAGTACATTACAATTCTTCTTTTGACCTGTTCGATAGACCATCCTTTATTTTTTCTCCAATCTGAGTGCTGCAATCCACTGCATCTGCAGGCACACCCTGAGCAGCACCCTCCCAGAGAAGTTATATGGACCTATTCCCTTCTCAAAATAAGGGCCTCGCTGTATAACCTCTATAAAAAATACAATACATATCAGTTGTTTCAGAATCGTACTCATTTTGTCAATATCGTGGCCCAAACTTACTGAATTTGCAGTGGCTTTTCTTTAAAAACAAATATATTTGTCCATTTACTTTTATTTTCTGACAAAATGTGGCAATATTTTAGGGTCTGTTTGGATTTCAGGAATGCCACACTCTGTCACTAACTATTAGAGTGTGTTTTTAGGTAGTGAAGTGCGCCTGCAACTTTTCTCTCCCTTGAACTGAGTGTATGAGCTAAACTTTCTACCATGCTGTCTAACGCTGCCAACAAGATCCATAAAATAAATGTTTTTTTTAGGGCTGCAGCAAACCATAATTTCAATTACTGATTTGATACTGAAACACGGCCAAAATTCCATAAAGGAAATATATTCAAGTTACTGTCATAGAAGAAAGAAAATTGGCAAACGATTTTGAGAAGCTGGAAATGGTGAATTTGTGGCATTTTTGCTCTAAAAAATGACAGAAACGATTAAGTGATTAGCAAAATTATTGCCTACAAATTTTCTGCCAATTTATTACTCGACTTGTTTTCAGCTCTGGTCTGTTTTAGTTATTAAATTAGAAATGGTTCACTGATGTCCACTTTAAAAGCTGTGTTGAAGCAATAGATAACATGGGGGCAAATGTTGCCCGATAAGACGATTTCTGGGAAAACAAAGTCCACTGAGGTTAAAAGGAAGGTTAGTTTGTAGATTCATTTCAAGCTTAGTTTGACTCTGGCTTGTTTATGCATTAGATTACTTTTGTACGGACAGCTGTGGTGCGCAGTAAAGTTCGTGTAAAGCTTTGGGCTTGAGTCAGGTTTGAGTTCGGTTACTTTCAAATGTCAAGACATTTTTTCTCTCTCTCGCTCTGATTTAGTTAACTGCCTGCACATACACGATGCCCCGGGGGGGAAGATGGAAAGAGACAGAGCGTGGCCAATTTAGCCTGGCGAGCTAATGGTCAGTAATGGATTAAATGAAGCAAAAACAGGTTAGGGTTTGGGTCTCACTTTTAAACCTATGCAGAATGCTACTGCAGTAACTTCTAACACTGGTGAACACTTGTCCAATTTGACCTTCTTTATAGAAAAGATGGAGGTATTTGAACAATATTACAGGATCTTACAAAAATTCTCGATTGCTTGAATTTGCATTAAATTATGCAAGACTGCAGAGGGCTCCTGCAGGGATTAATATATATGGTCAAGCATGTGAATTATTTATAAAGCACTTGTAATAATATACAGGTTGCTAACAAAGAACCTTTAGGACACAAAGACAGACTAAAACCAGCACTTCACACTGTTTGTTTGCGCACATATGAACGGATAAAGGGACACCTCTTCAGCGCTGCCTCCACATGGAACCAAGATAGAAAGCCATTGTTTCCTTCTCAGCTGAATTAGGGATCTGTCTTGGTCTTCTTTCACTTCCTCTGCCTCAGAAACAGACAAAGATAAGGAGGGATGCTATTGCAGTAATGTCAGTCTTCAGCCAAATGGATAAACCTGGATGGGAGGCTTTTCGCCGGCGATAAGGATGTTACTGCCACAGATCTGTGGGAGACAAGAGAGCTATCTAAAAGCCGGGGAGAATGGGGCCCTGTTCGTGTGCCCAGAGCTTCACAACACGTAGAGCATGGTGAACTGATGCTACAGTTTTCAAACATCTGAATGGTATCACAGTAATGACAAGCTCGAAGTATCTTTATTCTAGCTGTCTGTGGGACTGATGGTAGCTTGGTGCAAAATTCAGTGTCTTTATGTAGACGGTGACAGTTAACGTCACTGCGAAGACTCTTCAAATGCCTCAGACTCAAGCCCCGGTTTTAATTCAGACACCACGCTGCCATTTACGGACGTGATTAGGCCTTGATTTATACAGAGGGGGGGAAAGTTTTGCCTGTTATGCAACCGGGAGCTGCCACACCACCTCATTCCAGACAGAGCGGGGTGTGGCGTTTCTGACAAGCCCACCACAAATCATTGTTTTGTTTCATCTCATCAGTGCTTTGAAGTGTGAGTCGCCAGCGGGGGAAGTGCGATTATTCAGCTAAATTCTGCGAGGGAAATTACAGCTCTGTGGCAGCAGGTGCATCTACAATCCCCACGCCTCCCATCTTCAGGCATAAACAGCCACGCAAACGCGGACACATATGCCTCAACACACACCTGTGCATAAAGTACATACGCACGCATCAATACAAGCTCCCACAGTCACACCTGCTCTTTTTTTTCCGCCCGTCTTTCACGTGCACAGATCCTCTCCTACATCCCCGGAAAAAACACAAGGAGCACAATCACTCAGCGACACAGATCCGCACATGATCTCAGTACAATGCAGCAAGCGTGCAGGCAGGAGCTGCTCCAGAAGAGGTAATTCTGTTACTGTTTGTTCGACGAGGGAGGGGAAGGTAGGAGTATGGGGGGGGGGTTGTAAATCTGACATAGCGGCCCCATGGCAGAGCCCCCAGGATCAAATCCAATTCTGGCAAGATACACATTAAGCCCGTCAATCACAACAGTGTCCTTGGAATGCGGCAGGATGGTGATGAGAGCGGCAGGGGAATCTCTTTTCCACGAGAGCTGGGATGAAGCCACTTAGAAACACATCTGTGCAGGCACATACAAAAAGTCACATTACTCCAAGGGGTCCTCATATTTAACCCCACCCTTACACACACAGACACACACACACACACACACACACACACACACACAGACAGACACATACTGTACAACTGTAGGACCTGATCCACATCTCTACATCTGAACTCAAGCATATTTTTGTTTGGTCAACAAAAAAAAAAAAAAGAAATAAAGTTGAAAGAGAGCGGGTTGAAACATTTAAACCTTCATGTAACTGAATTTTTGCAGAAAATAGAATTGAATGGTTAAAATAATAAAATATGAATAAGTTACCAATGTTACAGGCTTTAGTTTTGGTGTGTGGTCAAACGATTAAAGGGGGGGTTGGGGGGTGGGACTTATAACCTCATTATGTCTAAATCCTGACTACAACAATCCTGACTTCAGGCCAATTCTAATATTGATATCTGGAAGTTGACAAACACATCTTACAATCTAGGTACAGATTCCTTTGGAGATAAACTCTAAGCAGGACATTTTACAGTTGAAAAATCCACTTGTCAGTGCCCTCTGGTGGACAAACTATGTAATAGTGACACTGTTTCTAAATCAAATCAAACCTGGTTTAGAAATTATGTTCTGCAATCTTTCATTATAAGCCAACACATAAACCAATACCAATATATACTATATAGGTAGCTGCTTAATTTAGTACAGGATGCAAATTCAGTTTTACACATTTACAATATGTCTGAATAAATGAGTTGTAAAACATAACGAATGCAGATGCATCCACTTAAGTGCACTGCATGGTACAATTAAGCAATTAACATCCCATCATGCTCTGTGACACGTATGAAAATACTGAGCAGGCTCAGCTTATTCTGATCAAGAGTTGCAAGAGAAAGATCTAAGTGACTTTGAATGACGGATCGTTGTTGGGGCACGGACGGCAGGAGCTTCAGTCACAAAGACGCTCAACTTGCCAGTGTTTCAATGTTCTGGGTGATCACCTGTAACCTACGATGAAACATGCCAATCCTCAGGGGAAGGGTCTCTTCCAGGATGACAATGCCTCCAACCATAGGACACAAGGGGTCATTGAAAGGTTCGATGAGTATGAAAATGATGTGAATCATATGCTGTGATCTTTGCAGTCAACAGATCTCGATCCAGCAAAACACCTATGGGAGATTTTGGACCGACATGTTAAACAGCGCTCTCCATCACCATCATCAAAACACCAAAAACGAGGGGATATATTTTGGAAGGATGGTATTTCAGCCCTCCAGTAGAGTTCAGAGACTCAATGCCAAGGAGCACTGAAGCTGTTCGGGCAGCACATTCGTGGTGGTTTTTCCACCCGTCTCTCACTGTATACTACATATAGATGCAGTATATATATATATATATATATATATATATTTGTGTACATAATGCATACATGTATCAAACCTGTGCCCAAATGTACATCCTAAATCTTAAATGTTATTTTCAGCAAAGAGGAAAATCACACGCTGTTTGGCTCGCGGCTTGAGTTCATTCAGGCTACAGTGAAAGCGACAGTTAGCCTATTTACTTTTATTCTGGACTTTTGCTAATTATCTTAACTACACAAGTAATTATCTTTCACATCAAAGGGCTGCGCTCTGAGTCCTGCTGATACCCCCCGCCCATTACCAACCCCCACCCGACACACACACACACACACGCACGCACGCACGCACGCACGCACGCACGCACGCAGGCGCCATCATCGCCACGTTTCCGGAGCCAGCTGAATCATGGCATTAACAGATAATTAGATGATTGCCTGGCTGCGTTTGATGGGGCACATGTGACGAGCAGTCGTCTACGAGTGGAGTTAGTGAACGAGAATCAAGAGAGATATTTTACACAGATTTAACAGTAGCTATTAGATCTCAGGTGTTAAGCTTCAGCCTCTGTGATAGCCGGCATAGTTTGTTACAGATTAGCAGTAAATAAATGACATCCTCAGGGACCACTGATGCTTTTTTTTTTTTTCCCTTTGGCTTCATCCATGCTGAGCAGCTCTTTCATCTCATCCATCAGCAGTTTCTGATCACAGTCCAGTCTGATCAATGAATAATGTAGCTGCTGGTTTGATTGCTGCCCAAAAGCCATGACTTAATGGCAGAGGACCTCATGACTGTGAATATACAGCGCATATTTGTGTGCATATGCTTTAATTCACTTCATCTACTTCATTCACCAATGCCTCTGGCGCTCCTGCTTCTGCAAACAGACAATAATCAGGTCATCTGGCATCAGACACGAATCCTTCATTAACAATCTAACGATAATCTCTGTGACTGTAGGAGAAAATTTACATGAACCGCATTTAAATTCCTTTGAAGTTGTTTGTTTTGCTCACCTTGGAAACACACTATTTCTACTTCTCCTCTGTGGTAAGAAGTAAACGCACCCCATAAATATTAATCTACCTAGGGCCCGTGCTATTCTGGCCCAGTGTTTTGAACATGGCCACTGGAGATCGGGCCTATCAGGGACCCGCCGAGAGAATGAGAGAGAGAAAGAGAGAGAGAGAGAGAGAGAGAGAGAGAGAGAGAGAGAGAGGGAGAGAGATAGGGAGAAGGAGAGAGTGTGTGTGGGGTGGCAGGGAGTGGTGGAGGATAATATGTTTGTGCATGTTCCAAAATGGCAAGTGGACGGTTTGCGTGATGTTTAATGCAGGAGGATCGGGGCAGGGTTCAGAGTGTGTTTCCCTTACCAGTCACTTCACACACCTCAGTCACATATAAGAGGAATCTCAGCAGCATTTTTAAGAGTTTCTGTGCTTGTAGAGAACTTTTTCTTTTTTTTTTGTCTCAAATTCAAGGTGGAAATATGTTTAACCTCCTCAACCCCACCTCCTCAGTGGCAGTGCTAACTCAATCTTTGTTTAAAATACAGAACTTCATTCAAAACTCTAGGTGAGATCCCAAAGTCTCCAAAGATACAAACTTTGTTAGGCTGAATTTGGATGAAATGTTTAGAGAATGATGCACAAGACATATAGAATATAACCAGGAAAGCCAGGAAAAAACATGGAGTCTTCGGTATGAATATATTCAGTTTAAACAATTTTTAGACTTTATAATGAATACATCAAACTGGTACCCAATGTATATGTCAGAGACACTGAATAACATGATTTTTTTCAACAATTCCAAGCTACTTCTAGAGATGTAAAAGGGGGAAACCGGGGAAATATGCTTTTATGGCTGCAAGTAACGATTACTTTCATTATTGATTTATCTACAGATTATTCCCTCAATGAGTCAGCTAATTGTTTAGTCCAGAAAATATGAAAAAATGGTGGAAAGAAAAGCGCATCCCAACTTCCCAGAGTCCAAGGTGATGTCTAAAAAAGCCATTGCTATTCTGTTTACAGAGATATAACAACAGATACGCAGCAAACCTTCCCACCTGAGAAGCTGAAACCAGAGAATGTGTTGTATTTTTATAATAACAATAATAAACTTTAGTTGTACAGCACTTTTCAAAAAACAAATTTACAAAGTGCTTCAGAGACATTAAGAAAACACAGTGGTGCAATCACGAATTGGAGGAGATAAAAGACAATGGAATAAAAACATTCTAAATGATTAAAAGAATAAAAGCATAATACAAAGAGAAAGTCAATTAAAAGCTCTTTTAAAAAAAATTAGTATTCAAACTATCTCTCTTTGCTTGAAAATTAACAAACATGATCAAGATCAAAATAGTTGCTGGTTATTTTCCTGTTGACTCATTGGTTAGGCTCTACATGCTTCACCTCAATCCTGATCAAGAAGCTTCATTGTATGAAAGCAACTGACAGCCACAGTTCTACTTGATACCGCACATGGCACATGCAAAGACCCAGCATCTCTACTTAGAGTCTGATGTCAGAAACCAACAACAATGGCTCAGGTGGAAAATAAAAGCAGTTTCATGGTTCAATTAGTTTATCTCGTGAGAAAAATTCAAAAGAAAAGTTTTTTTTCTTTCTTTTTTTTTTTTTACATATCGCCAAAATCGCAAGAGGAAAAGTTATCAGGGATTGGTTGCCACATCTGACACTGTTGCAAAAAACCCAGGCATTTCTTGCTGTCACTTCCTGACATGGGAGCCAAAGAACTAGAGGGCCCAAGTTCATAATAACCAGATGCATGAATATGTGCATACACATTTACAGCTATGAATTTGTGCAGTTCCATGTGCCTGCCTGCCTGCATCTGAATACATGCAGAGGAGTGTATCTGTGTGGGAACGTGACATTTCCTCCCTGAACCCTGGTGACACCTCTGTGCAGGGAGGTTGAATTATACATCTGCGGCCCTGTCTCACACACACACACACACACACACACACACACACACACACACACACACACTCACCTGTTAACTGGTGAGCTCTGCAGGCTTCCATATCTTCAGAGCCCTCCACCTGGATGTTATTGCCGCCCGCGGCACCCTGCTCCACCACTCTAATGAGCCCGTCTCAACTCAGTCAAAGTCATCTGATGACACTGATGTGGGGAGATTGATATTCACGCTTGACTCGCCGTCCTCTCCACTTGACTGCTGTGTTTACCTCCCCACACAATTAGTATCTGGTGAAGACAGACAGACAAAGAGAGGAGAGAGGGATGGAGTCAGACTCTGCTGTGTGTTTGTGTGTGACTACATTAGCTCCAATTGTTTATAAAGATGGGAGATGTCTTTCATCGTGGCTTGAAGGTGGCTTTCTATATCACAGGGCCATTACTAGCTCATTTAATCCCCATAAACCTGCTTTACCTCTCTGAATGTCAGTAGCTTGAAATAACAAATGCTGGATTGGCTTAAGTAAAATGCATATTTCAACAGTTTTCAGCCAGATTTGCATCTAAGACGTGCCTCGCTTTGGCCTCTTAAGATGCACTTATGAATGAACCCCCACTAACTCCACAACTGTGACAGTGTAGGTCCGACTTCTGCCCACACAGCGGTGTTTACATTTCTACCCCTCCATCTCTGTTAGCTAACTTTCATCTGAACATTAGCATATAAACAAATAAAACACTTAAGAGTTGAATTGTCTGCCCACTCTCTGTGAAAAAAAAGAGAAAATGGAGGGAGGGGGCAGTGATTGGCATTAACAGAGTTTTAGCTGAGCTGGAGGAGAGAAGGGCCAAACCAGCAGCCATGTCCTCAAACTGATTTAGCATTAATTGACATTCCCTCTAATCGGTGCATTCAGCATTTGAACACAGTGATGAAAACGGTTTACACGCTGAATACTGATGCTTACCTGAGAGGAGGAATGAGTAGGGCTGAGCTCGGCAGGTGAACGCTCAGGTATGCTGGTTTGTAAACGACGTCTTGGCAAAAATGGAAGCAGGGTTTTTGAGTGGAGCCACAGCGCCTCCCTGTGGACGGAGTTAAAATGGCGCCTGACACCAAACTTTTGTCTCTCATTTAGCTTGAACAGAAGGAATCGTGGCTTCTTTTTTTCTTGTATCTTTTTTGTATCTTGTATTCCACTACACACCGAGGGAAATATTGTACTTTTTACTCAACTACATTTATTCCACTGCTTACTTTTCAGTTTTCACGTTTATAGGTATGCTCTGTTGCAGTTAGCATTTTGACCAAATTCCCCTATAAAGTCCTCATATATTTTATTTTAAATAACTGTTCAAGGTACAAGGATGTAAAACTATCAAGTATTTCAAGAAAAGAAAACAAATCTACCAAACTAAGCTACGAAACTGAATATAAAGTAGCTTCACCTCAACTACATACAACTGTAAAATGCTGTTTGCACATTGATGCATTTATGAAAACCTAATTATATCACAGCAGCCAAACTTCCCATTCTACTGACACTTTTAATTAACTAAGGATTGCTGAGTAAGTATTTTCAGATAGTTGTACCATATTGATAGTTTGAAGGACCACAAGCATAACTTCACTAGCTACAGTTTGTACTGTCAGTACTAAAATATCTCCTGGATAGCACTAAAATTCAGCTTGGGAACTGGAGAGTGGAAACTGGAATGATTTCATCTCATTAAAACATCTCCCGAGGCTCTTTAAACTAGCTATATAACCCCACCTTGTCTGTTTACATGGTAACTGTGGAAATTCATCTCGATTGACTCTGCTTTACTTGTAATTTCAGAGAATTATACACAGGAGCAGAATTTAAAATAATAATTACTTCTTATAAATTTATGTTTTTCTTTTTAGTAGTACCATCCCCTGATACTCTCAGCACATGCAAAGTTTGCAGCAGCCTGTCAAGATCATGTTTTGATACTTGCAATATAGCAATGTGTGCTGTCACAGTTCATAAACCCACCCTTCTTTGAAGCCCACATTATGTTGCTGGCAACCTATAGGACCCAATTTGCAATTTAAGTGGACAATCATCAGCTGAGTAGATGAGCATGGTACAGTGCCATATGGCAAGTGGTAGGCTGAATTAGTGTCTGCCCTCTCCCAACCATGAAGGAGGTGTAGTCCTTTAAAGTGATATTTATAAGAACTGAAATCTCTTTGGTTCCCCAGATTAGGCTCAAAACATTTAAATTCAATAACAAATTGAGTTCGAATTTTAGCTTTTTCTTATTTTTATGTGTTTTTGGTCACTTAATTGTGCTGTGAGTTTGCGGATACCTCAAACATTCATTTGAACAACAAAAAGAAACATGAATAATTCATTACGTTTTGTCACTAAGAGACATTACAAATAAAAGAACTTAAGAGGCACATGTTCATATTTGTATGTTTATTTTTTGCTTTGCTACAAAAAACAGTCCCAGCAATATTTCATATGACCTGATTAAAAAAACTACTACAGTTAAGTACAAAAGAAATATACCAAAACTACCCAATG
The DNA here is from genome assembly GCF_002814215.2 of Seriola lalandi dorsalis. Lineage (NCBI taxonomy): Eukaryota > Metazoa > Chordata > Actinopteri > Carangiformes > Carangidae > Seriola > Seriola lalandi. The sequence goes on along the minus strand of NW_019524449.1, from coordinate 670,388 downwards.
CTACCCAGAAAAAATAAGCAATAGTATAAAATGAAATGTCTTGAAGTCTACAACTACAAAAAAAAGTTAGAAAAGGTTACTTAAAAAGAAGGCAAGTATCAACCACAAAATGTGCCACTTTACCACAATCAGTTTGCACGTCTTTCCTTGAATATAAAGTAATGCAAATACTTTACAATAAGTTAACGCAGGCACATCTCCCTACGACTACAGCAAAACCAAGTAACAGTCAAATGTATCACATAAAAATACACTTTTTTTTCTTTTTTTGGCAACAATTTCACACGTCACACAGAAAATTAATCAGCAAAAAACATCTGGGTAGCAACATTTTTGGTTTCTTGAGAACAATATACGTTCTGTGTCCACAACATCAGACTGCTTGTATGAGCTTCAGAGACTTACATACTGTATAACCGTGTATTCAAATCATATAAATATATATGAACAAAAATATACTAAAACTATTTTTATACAAAAAGGATTAATGCCAAATGGAAGCTTACGATTATAAACTTCAATAACTTAAAAAAAAATGAAAAAAGGAATACTTCATACTTTTCAAAAACATTACATTTTAGCCCTAATCTCCTTAATACTAAGGCTTTTGCATTTTTTTTTATTCTTCTTGATCATACAGCACTGGCAAAACAGCACTCACACCTTAGTGCCAAGAATGCATCAAGTATAAATACTAAGAAAACTCCTGTACAGTACCCATTTATGTCAAAACTACAAAATAAGTTAGTGTCAGGCAACTGTACAGAGTATTTACAGTTTAAATACAAAAGAAGATATTTTTAAATGGAGATGACTTCAGTATGTAAATGTGACCTTGACATAAACATAAGCTTTGGCTACAGCTGATTCAATACAACTGAAAAGCCTCCATGTGGCAAGAAATGTATGTTTTTATGTACTTAACTGCTTAACCAGCTACTAGATGCTTTTTTAGCAACCTGTAACAGAAATGACGATTGGCAACTGCCAACATAACGGACCGGGTTGAAAAACGTATCAGCCGCAGCCAAAATCTAACAACTGATGTTAGTTTTTGTCCTCCTACAAAGTCTTGACACCACAAACGCATTTGGTAAGGTTACCTAAATGTACAAAATCAATCACTTAAGTTTTTGCCTCGCCATGATGAATGAAAATGACAGTCATGACTAGTGGAGTGAGGGTGGGAGTGGCAAAAAGGGAGCAGTCTCTGAGCACAGTTACAAGCCTGGAGGTGGAGAAGACAGATAGACACATTCACATTCAGCAGCAGCCGTATCCCATCGGCACATGGTAGGAGTGTGTACGAGTAGGAATGGATGAGGAGCAGACACCACCTGTTACAGCAGGTGCCCAGTAAACATTTGAATCTCCTGCAGAGACAGAGAGAAGTGGGGGGAAAGAGGAAGGTATTTGGTACAGGAGAGGTACAAGTGTGTGTGTGTGTGTGTGTGTGTGTGTGTGTGTATGAGAGAGGGGAGAGAGCCAGTGAGTGTCATCAGTCCACGTCACTGAGGTCGCTGACTGGCTCGTCCTGCACTATGCTCAGGTGGTTCATGGCGCGGCTGAAGGCGATCTGGACAGCCTTGCGAATGCTGGATGTGCGTCCCTCCATCATTTTAATCTTGTCTATGGTCTTGTCCATCCCCAGAGGAACCATCTTGGATCTAGGAAGCCATTGCCTGAAGGGGGAGAATAAGCTCTGACATTACATCATCTCAACAGTATCTAAGATTGAATTTTTACAAGTATTGCTTTCCAGGAATACATCACTCTTTTCACAGGAAATCTGTGATTTGTCACCATAAATAAAGTTTTATTTTACAGAACTGCAGTTAATTAGTTATAAAACATGGATTATTTAAATTTTTTCTAGTTTATTCTTTCATCTATATTTATTAGATAATGTGGGTATATAATTTTATATAGCAGCTATTCATCTTAGAACTATATATTATGTATGAAGTGGAAAAAACGTTTTTAGCATATCTTCCTGCACTGTCAGTACTTGGTCTGTATGTCATTTTAAGCCACATTCTTCCTCTTCCTACTCAGATTGCAATCCAACACATTCATGCTTAATCTAAGAAAAAAAATGTTATAGATGATCAAATGAGAACAGGATTGAATAGCCAGTAAATACTGCCACAACAATTCCTGGCATTCAACTATTATAGTAGCAGGATTAGAAAAGGCAATAACAACCCTTAAATGCTACGATCGCTATTAAAATTGCTACTGTGAATGCTCTTCTTGAGTCATCTGCAGAGACTGCCAATGAATCTGAGAGGAGCAGGTGGTTTTAACAATAGAAATATTAAGTGGGGACAGGAAAAGAGTAAAAAAAAGGAAATATAAAAAAATAAAACAGGGTATCAAGAATAACATTTGTTATTTCTAATATGTGTCTGAATAACCTGTTGAGCTTGAACCACCTGCAAAGTCTCTTTTTTTTTTTTACAGATGTGAACTCATTCAGAATTATTCTAACAAGCTTTCTGCCACACTGAACTGTCTGCTACTACAACAGTAGTATGGTGGCATCACTGAGGTACGGAGAAGGTGTCTTTGTTTCACTACACAAACACACAAGCACACACAGACAGCAGACACACAAGCGCACATTGTAAAACTCTCAGGTCCTGCAGGTTTTTTTTTTTCCAGGAAACATGAAGACATTTCTCAGTTCCTGGTAGTAAACCGTAATAGGAGATGGATAGATAAAAGTAAAGTGGTGTAATGAATAACATTTTAATTATTTTCAATGTATGCTGTTAAAATATATATTCTGAACACTAACCAGTAAAATGTAGGATGTGTAATTTCCTAGCAGTAGATAAAAAGATGTGTGCAGCCTGTTAACAGACTGACACAAAGGCTACTGTGCCAATTTCACTGTTACAGACTGAAAAACATTTTCCTGCTAATGGGAGTCCAGCTGAATCAACAGCCATTTGTTGTGTCTCGGCAATCAATGTCACGCAGCCATAAGAGAATAATGATCAGCTGATTGACATGTTGACAGGTTTAGAAACCTGCGGCAGCTTGTGTCACTTCTTCAGGTAGCGCCACTCACCAGCTGCGCTTGTTGTCGAAGAAGAGGACGAGGTAGAGTTTCTCTTCGGCTTTATACTGCATCTGTTCTCCGATGCGGAGCACGTCCATGGGGGGCATGGGGATGGACACCCCGTTGTGCTGGCAGCCCACACGTGGCATGTGGGGGTCGATGATCTGCACACAGCGGGGGAAGGCGAGAGGGGAGATATGCACATATGCTCGTGAATGCAAACGCATAGTAAACATACAGGGGGGAGGGGGGTCCAAAAGTCTGAGACAATTTGAAGCATACTGTGCATTCACACACGGAATCACTCAAGCATTTAGTAAAGATGTCTACAGTATGCTGTATACACACACACACACACACACACACACACACACACACACACACACACACACACACACACACACACACATACATAATTGCATGCAGCTTGAGGCAGTAAGATTCTCTTCCTCATTTGTCCTTCCATGCTAAGGTCAATCTAAACCAGTTAACAGTGAAAGGCTGCCACCTAGAGGAAAAGCATAGACATTTTTTGAAAAGTGGGCACTTGATGCTGAAAAGAACAGCTGTAGTGAAACTATTGCTTCATCATGTGAGACAAGAGTGTCATAATTAGGTCCCAATGTGTCCCAACGTGAAGAGATGACAACAAAATGTCAGAGTGAAAAAGACTTTAGTCAGTGACTGTCATGCTTTCTCTCCCATGAACACTCACCAAGGCTGGGTAGGAAGGGTATCCACTACATTTGGCCCAAACTAGCTTTAGGGGTTCCAATGCAACTGTTGCGGCACTAGCGGGCATCCAGATATTGCTGTTGCCAACCTCTATGGAAGCAGGAACAACACCAAACAAGTTATGTGTGAGTTTAAACACATTTCCAAAGCCATGCTTTAAGTGAATGAGCACACAGCACAACAGGGTGGGAAATTAACTTTTCCCTGCAAGAGCCACAGTGAATGACAGATATTAAAATTTACCAGCCACTTGTACCATTTAATCAGCCAAATGTGAATTTTAAATGAGGGAAGAGTCTCCAGATGCTGACTGGTTACATGCCATGGTGGCAGGCAGAACACAAAGACTCACTGGTCACTGCCAAAAGTCACAAGAACTTGGCTGGTAGCTGCTGTTAATTTCCAACCCTGCTTTCTATGTGTGTATAAATACCAGGCGTCTGTGAGTTCATCAACTTACACTTTTAGGACAAGATATTGAAGCTAGAAAGATTATATAATTTGAGGTATTTTAACAGAGTCGCAGACATCTGGAAATATACACAACTACTTACTGCACCTCATTTCTTACAGGCCACACGGATAGCTTGACAGCGATTCATCTGCCAGTTATTTTTTTCAATCAACCATTGAATCATTTATCAATAAAATGACAGTAAGTCATGAAAAATGCCTGTGGGAATTTCCTAGAGACCAAGGTGACATCTTCAAATGTCTTGGTTTGTCACTATAACCCAAAGATATTCATCTTATGGTCATTTAAAACCAAAAAAAAAAAGCATCAAATCCTCATAGTTCAGAAGAAGGTGAGAAGGTGTTTATCCCTTTCACATTTCTCTTAATAACCCAATTTAAGAACTCCTTGGAAAACAAGTTGATTGTATGAGATGATGAAAAATATTCCATGCAGGTGCTGATTCATTAGTTTCTGTTTACAGAGTGTATCACTGAAGTACACAATTTCATATTCTCAACTAAATGTAAATATGTCTCTTGGGAAAAAAATGGGAAAAATACCATATACTAATTAGAATTAAGTAGGTCTGTTGAAATGTATCCCCACCCGGCATACATGCAGTTTGTTTTGACACTCAGAGCAGCTGACTTACCGGCGGCGATTCGTGCTGCTTTTGCAAAATTCCCGGTTTCGATGCAGGCGATTAATTCGCTCTTATCGTCCACAGTGTTTCTCCGGACCAGGGCGGGTTTCCCCTTCCCACATTTTGGAAGACTGAGAATGGTGCTGGAAACGAGACACAAGACAAACACGCGGCAAAGTCAACTTAAGAAACAAATCTGATGCCATGATGGGCAGCTAAATGTAAAATGGACTAGATGATTTCTTTATGATGTTTTCACACAAAAGGATGTAAAGTAGCTGGTAGTATCTGGTATCTCATGAAGCTGTAGTTCTGGGGAAGTGCGGCGTTGGACGGGTCATTCTTCTTCTTTATGTGCTGGTAGCTCATTAAAGACAAAGAGAACTAGGAGGCAGAAAGAAGCAACGACTCGCTTTTCCTCCATTTTTTTTTTTTTTAAGTTTAAAAAAAGTTTTAGGTTCCTTGGCGTAGCAGAGTGTAGTAGTAAACAACTCTGTGCCTCCATTTTTCTGCTGGAATCAAGATGATTGTAATTGGCTCTCATCTGGCTGTCACTTGCACAGTGTCCCAGGGTATTTGCATAAAGACAGGCCTTTTTCATCTTTCCCCTGTAGTGTAACTGGGCACGTTTTGAGCCAAGTCTAAGTCACAATGAATTTTTTAATCAGTATGTGTGAGCGACTTGTTAGACCATGCCTCAATCATGCCAGCCTATATTATTCACTGCTGCTTCATTCATATTTTGCTGCTGATCCTCAGTGACAAAGTGCCAAAAAAAGAAAAGAAAAAAAAAAAGAGTAGACATTTGTTTCTTTATCCCATGGATTACCTGGTGTTTCCTGGCAGGCTGCTACATGAAGAGATGGAGGACTCAGAGGCACAGCGTCTTCGTGGCTCCACGGGTCTACTGGTTCTACTGGGTTCTTCTAGCTCCTTCTCCTCCTCCACCTCCAGAAACCCACTTGACAGACCTGAGAGAACACACACAGCAGAAACTCACACGCGATCATAAAAATATAACCCCTCACAATCTGAGCCGCTGCTGTCAAGTGTTGACAAATCTGCATCAGCTACAGGTTGCAGAGCCAACCTTTAATCCAATTTAAGCAAACAGATGTAAAAGAGTAAACAAGTGTCTGTTGTTACTGCTGTGCTGTTTGGAATTTGACTGTGATGACCTGTAAGCACTGTAACAGCTAATTGCGACGTTTGCGCTGCCAGTTTCGCGGTTGGCAACAGAGCTAAATACTGCTGTACTAATTTAATCAGGCGCTTGAAGAAGTGCCATTCAAATTCTCACATACTGGAAGTCAAAGAAATGTTTAGTCAAGCAGAAAATTGTAAAAGGTTTGCAATTTGCTGTGAGATGGTGAAAATATTGATGGCGCTGAAAGACCAGACCTAAACACGGTTCACTTTAAAAGCTTAATTTTTAGCCGCCTATTTTTCCCTGTTCACTTCTTACCAGTGTCAAGTCGTTTCACAGGAGACTCTCCCTCCTCTTCATGCTCTCCCTCTCCTCCCCCCTCCTCTTCGCTGTCTCTGCTGCCGCTGTGCTTCCTCTTCTTGCTGTGAAGTAGCGTCTCCAGCCTGGGTATAACCACTGAGAGGAAGGATTTGGAACCCAGCTGTGCATCATCGTCATCTTCATCTTCTTCTTCCTCTTCCTCCTCCTCGCCTTCTTTTCTGTCAGCGCTGTCGGCCCCCTCGTCTCCGCTCCTCGGGGGCTTGTGTGGACTGGCAGCCTTCGATTTGCGGAAGAGCACGGCTGTCCGGCGGTTGACTGTTCCCGTGGGCTCGGCGAGGGTCGATGTGGCCACCACGCTCACGTCTCCGTCCAGCAAAGAGTTCTGGAGGCCGTCGCGGGAGTGGCCGTTGAGGCGTGGAGTAGAGGAGAGCAGGTCTGGGATATCCCGATCAAACTTGACTCGCTTGCTGTGAGTCTTGTCATCACAGTCTGGGGCGGCATCGATTGGTTTGAGGGTGGGGGGCTCAGGATCTGTGTCTGAGTGGATGAGGGGTGGTATTGAGTCCGAGGGCTCCAGTTTAGGAGGAAGAGACTTGTCTCCTGTGGGGAGGAGAGGAGAAAACACATTTTATAGATGTAATGCTGACTGGAGTAAGCATTAATCATTTAAACTACTTCTACTAAGTAGAACACACATTATTCAGGTTATGGCACGAAGGCTGTTTTATAGTTTTTGATTATTATGCACCACACTTTGTTTTCCTATGTTTTTTTTTAGGTATCATGTTTTATTTAGGCTTTAATGCGCTATAGAAATGAACTATAATACATCTTTTATGGTGAAGGATAGCTGCAGACCAACCTATTCATAAAAAGTAAAAATATAAGCAAATATAACAAAAGTCTGTGACAAAGACAAAAAATGACCTACAGTAGAATGCTATTAGCCACAGTAATGTGCTGCAACATCCACACTTTGTCCTTGTGTTTGCAGAAATGCTGGCGTTGCATAACATCATATGGGTTTTGGGTTTGTCATATGAGTAAAACTAGGGGCTGTTTAGCATAACACTGAGGCACTTTTATAAATAAAAAATGAGAGCAAAATGACTTTTTCCTTTCTTTTTCCCGCACTGGCTCATTATAATGCTATCTTCACCAGACTTAATGCGACTCAGAAAATGCTGCGAGTCTAAGCTTGAGGAAGCCTCTGCGGCGACACAGCGCATGATACTGCAGAACCACTGTATTATGACCTTGTTTAGAAATGTTAGCTGGTAATTGCTTTTTTGGGATGTGGAGAATGATGGTTCCTTGGATCCATTCAGCGATTACTTTCAGCAGGACACAAGAATGTTGTTAGGATTCACCAGTAACACTTGTTCTCTGCTGCCAGAGCACAACTATCATGTAAACCTTCAGGTATAACTGTCTGCTTCTGTGGGTTGGAATAAAACGTTTAACACAGTTTTTTGTGTTTTACTAAGCATCATGAACAATTTAAGTTTTTTAAGTTCAAACATCTTTTATATAAATCCATGTCACTGATTTATGAGGAGATATGTGGATTTGGTATTTAACCCTTCCACTGAGTCAGTCTGCTACACTTTAAGTTTCTCCTGAATAAAAATAAAACCATATTTGTATACTAGAAGCTAAAACCCACAACTACTATTGCTGTAATGACAGATGAAACCATTTTTCCTTCCCAGGGTTACAGCCCAGTGAATACAAGACATGAAGAATAAAACTATACAATGTAATGTGGACACAAACCTGCAGATGCTCCATCTGCCATGAACTTCAAACTTTTATGTTTCACATAATGTTTGCTGGACCTATTCTGTGCCAATTAAGATATACTTTATTGGTGTAATAACTAATCTAAAGCGTGTGCCAATGTCACAGCAAAATCTTATTGGACATTAACAAATAATATTACCACTATTAATCCCATTCACAATAGTCCCATTTATAACATAATGAAGATGGATTTAACTCTCTTCCTTCTGGTTTTGGAAAGTAAAGGTTAATGTTCACAACTATAGACTTTCCCAAATATCAGCAAACTCTGCAGTGTCTTTTGCAAATGTCCCATACAACAAACAGATGCTCACCTCCATACAACAGGAAAGGTTTGATAAGGATTATATCCTGATAATCAGACTTAATCGCCATTTAATTCTCTTGAAATCGCAAAAAAAAATCTGAGAAGTGGGCAGTAAGTCAGAGGGTGGAACCAGATTAGAGTTATGGCACTGAAAGCAGCAATGATGAATACACTTTGATGTTTCATACACACTTGGAGACGGGTACATCATGTGATTGCTTTGCTATGAGGTTATGTCTGGGGTAGGGGGTTAATCTCTGACCTCCGACATGTGTTTCAGGATATTGAGGACATGTGATTCTCTTTAAATTCAAAGAGGCTGTATGACGAGCACAGCGTCAACCTTAAAATTCATTTCCTAATAACGTCAAACAGATTCAGACATACCCTCGTCATCTGGAAGATGTCCATTAGGCTTCAGTCTGTCTTCTTTAGGTTTACCCATCTCCGGGTGGGAGGGAGCTGATGAGGATGGTGCTGATGTGGAGGGAGTAATGGAGGAAGAGCAATGGTGGTGGGAGGGTAGGACTCTTTTTAGGCTCATTTCATTGCGAACATCATTGATGGTCTTTTTGAGTAGCTTGAGCCGCTTGCTGCGGGAGGGGCTGGACTTCATGGCACAGGTCAGGTCGAACTTCTCCAATAGCTGCTGCAGCTGCTTGTCCAGAGACAGATGCCCCCGATTGGCTGGTACAAGTAGGCGGTCCACTAAGGAAAGAATTAAATGCATGTTACGAATATTCCTCAGTTACTTGCTCTGATGCTAGTGATACATATGGTAAATTTCACAGAGACGTGTCTTTGCTGCTGCCCTTACCGTCCTCCCAAGAAAAGGACGGTGGTGCTTTGATTTCCGGAGCATCGTTCAGATGCATGCCGCTTTCCGTGTCAAAGCCGATTTTCTCCACATCACGTCGGGCCTTTCTAAGCAGGGCCCCACCCTGATCTCGGAGGCGAACAGCTGCCCGGTAGAAATATGTGTCCTTTGAATTATACTTCATGCAATTTTCAATAATGAGGTTGAAGTCACTCTCAAACTGCTCAAAGTTGTTGTAAGCCTGGGCATCGATGCGCTGCCGCATGGTGGAGAAGTCCATTGGATGCTTGATGTGGTCGAGGTAGTCAGGCACCTACAGGAAACAGCAGATATGATTAATTATTTTCACCTCTGATGGTGTGTGTTAACCAACATGGTGCATCCAAAAAGACTCAATAACAGCGATATTCCATATTTTTCCAGAATATTACAAAGTCTCAAGTCTCAGGAAATCTATCACTAACACAGCACTTCCCACACAAGCAAAGCTAACCAAGAAAATAAATATTAGTAATATATCAGTAAATAAATGAATTCAGTCAAAAGTCAAAAGCTACGCCCAACGTGGGGCTCGAACCCACGACCCTGAGATTAAGAGTCTCATGCTCTACCGACTGAGCTAGCCGGGCTTGCACACTACAGCACCCTTCACTTTTCAGAGCCGTCACCATCTGCCAGCAGACCTTAATCTCAAGTTACACATTCCTCTTACCAGCAAGTCACATTGCTCAGGCCTGTCTACGGGGGGGGGGGGAATATAAGCTGGGTCACTGTGATCAGGGCCTGTGGTGTAGAGCGAACTGTGATAAACTTTGTGATGTGTTTGACTGCAAGTTTTAATAGATACAGGGGCGACCAAAGTCCCCTTTCTAAGTGGAAGTTGTCTGAGGTCTGACTGGTGTGTCTGGGCTCTAAAGAGATTAGGGAAGCTTGTGTCGATGAGTTGATCTTTATCAAGATGACACACTTTGTTGTTTCCAAACTTGCTTTGGTAAAACTGTTCAAATTAGACAAATGTTTGTATGACTAATTCATGCCATTATTTCAGCATCACTGAAGCAGTTTTCTAGTAATCAGGCGGAAAAACCAGTAAAAAACACCCACCGCCTGCTGTGGGCTTTCATCCTGACAATAGCACAGCAGTAAAATGCAAAGAGCTGTGTTGAAGTATGAACCAGCAAGTCCGGTTTTGCTTATCAAACAGCAGGTCTCTTGATGACAGTTGAAGTCCTTGTACTCACTTAAAGCTGGAGTGTACACTTCTTAAAAAGTTCATGATGGTAACTTGTGTGTACACACAAAAAAACTCCAATAAGAATGCCCACATAACAAAAAACATAAATATCCTTTATAAAATGAAACAGTTGTGTACAACAAATCCACACATTCATATTATTGGATAGGAAAATGTAAGAGTGAATATGTGGAACAGAAAGAAAAACATTTTTGTATGGCAAAGCTCACCTCACTGACATCAACCGGCTGGGCAAAGATCCTGGCCTGGTCTTTTGTCTGAAGCTGGTCCAAAAGAGCTCTGAGTAAAATACTGAAGGGAGTCAGCTGCATCTCTAGCAGGGTCTCCTGCAGCTTAATCTACAACACAGCACAAAAGCAAACTTTACAAGATCAGATTGGTTCCATTTATTTAGCAGAAGTTCTCCGGCCAGTTGTAAAATTATTTATGTCAGTCGACTCTCTCCATCCACCCACTCCTACCTCTTCCCTCTTGAGCTTCTCCCTCTTGCGGATTAACTCCAGCAGCAGCCGGGCTCTCTCCAGGTCATGTCGAAGACGGTGCCATTCCTTCAGCTGGTCCTTTAATGCCCTGCTCTCCTCCTCATTCTGCCTCTGGAGAAGACATTAAAATAAATATACATACATTTAAGAACAGAACAGAATAGAAAATGCACAATTTGCATAACAGGTACATGTTTCTCCATAAACATATTTTTCCATACAGTGAGGTACTATATTACTTTATAGCCCAAAGATCCACATTAGCATGTCCACATACACATTATCAAAACATCTTGTAAACAGCAGTAATAAAGTGCTGATCAGTATACTGCACAATTAGATGTAGAAGGCTTAACAATTGTATGAATAATCACAATGCATACTTCATGTTCTACAAACTACTGGTACTTTGATAAAAGGCAAAATGAAGACTGAAAGTCTTCTGCGGTTGACTGACAGATGAACAAACCGGTTGCGCATTCTTCTGAGACTGCAGGCTTGTCTGAAGGCGTCTGATGAGGGGAAGTCCATTCCTGGATTGCCTCTTTAGTGTCCAGTAATTTAGGACCAACTCCACGAATGCTTTCTTCTTCTGGATTGACACCTGGTTCAGAATGGTTTGTAACCTAGAGCCAGGAAGACAGGTTTTAGAGGGAAAGAGCCAGGGAGAGATAGCAACACAATAATCTTAAACATCTCAAGTCCCTAGCTGTTATTTATTTATGTATTATGTTATTTTGTATTTTAGCCAGTGAATCCAATTTTTAGGACACAGACAATGGAAACTGCGGTCAATTGGCTTTGGTCGTGGTTTTCATGGTAATATTAAACTTAACAGCAACAGACAGAATTTAACCACCACTTCACACAGGCCACATGCATATAAGCAGATGACTGGGGACGGCATATATTAGTGTCACATGCTCAAACCCTGCATCAACAAGCGTTTGTACATCAACAAGTATATGTCCTTCAGAGAGACAGAAAAATCCCCTCAAAATCACCATTCTCACTCTCAGATCATAGATATCTAAACTGTAAGTTTAAATGAGTATGCCATCCCAACTAACCAAACATTACACTTCCCATCATTAACATTAACTTGTGTGTACCTGTGAGCAGGAAAAGTAGGCACAGTAGCAGGGGTTGCAGCTTCCTCTTCAACTTCAGGCTCAGGTTTCTTACTCTTACTCTTCTTCTTCTGCTTTCCTTTTGACTGTCCTTTACCAGCACATCTGCCTTTGTCCACTTTCTTACATAGTCCATTTTTGGGTTTGACATTATCATATATTGTAAGAGGCCTCCTTACACACCCATTAGGTGTGTGGGCTCCACAGTAGGCTGTCTTTTTCACAGAGACGGTGGGTTCTCCTGTTTCCGTTACCTCTTTGATTGGTTCCATCTTCATAAAGAGGCCAGCCTTTTGGGCACAGCTGACATGGAAGGCGCTGTAACAGTTAGCTTTGTGGCACTGTATGCATGCCCCAACACCTTTCTCCTTGCAGAGGTAGCATGTGAGCTTCCAGCGGGCTGGAGGAATGTGGCTGACACCATCAATGGGTTCAATGAAGGTGGTGTTGGAGAAGCCAACCTCAGGGACCCAGAGTGCGCACACCACGTGGCCCCAGCGGTCATCCTCTGTCTTTTTCACTGCTCCACCCTTGTTGGGACAAAGGATGCAGTCTGCGGGTTGAGTGGGTGACTGGAGGCAGTGTCTGCACAACCACTGGCCCTCAGGAATGTAAGGCACACCGTAACATTCCTGATGCACAGCCACATTGCACATATCACAAAATAAAATAGCGTTGCTGTTGTGACACTCGCCATCCATGCAAATGCAGCAAACAGCATCCTCATCAATGGGAGCTTGCTTTTCACTGCCTTGATCTAGGCTCTCCAGATACAGTTCCTTCTCAAAGCGGTCAACAAGGAACTCAAAAACATTGTGAGAGACCTGACTGACCCCTTCGCTCCGCCGTTTTTCATTGACCAAATCTAGCCAGGCGTAATCTTCCTCATCCATGTCATACTCTGTTTCCTCGTCCAGCTCTTCCTCAGTTTTCTCTATGAATTTATAAAAGGTGGCTGGGCGCTTAGGAACTGCTGGAAGGTTATATTCTACTGTACGGAACTTGGGCTCTGGAAGCTTTGGCCCAGCATTAACACCGGAATGCTGGCCTGCTCCTTCTCCATGACCAGTGATGCCCAGCGCAGCGTTTCTCTTCTCCTGGTTGTTTTTTAGTCTCACTGACCTCAGGAGGACCTGCTGCTGTGGTTTCTCAGCATTCTCTTTATTGCTGGTGCACTCCATCATCTCCTGCACCATGGGGTCGTCATCCGAAATCACGTCCAGCTTGTCATATATGCTGAGCCGATGGATGCGGCCATCGATCTCGAACTCCACCATGCGTTGTGCCTGGGCGTAAGTCAAGATCTGCTTGTTGGGGGAAGGCTTGATGGGAGACGGCGGCCTCTGCGGCACCGGAACTCGGTGCTGCCGAGCTTTCTTCTTCATCTTGCTGCTCCGTGTTGCTGTGGAGACACAAGAGTGGGATTAAAGATCTGCATATATTTCATTAGGGTCAAGTAAATCAAACCAAGGGCAGAGAGGGTAGATGTATTTTACTTGCACTTTTTACAGTACAAAACATTAATAGTAATACAATAATATAACTGACAATATGTGTACAAAAGGTAGGTTTTCCACAACAGCATGGTATAAAGCTATCAAAATAATTTGACCTACAAGCAAGACAACAAATAATCCAGTTATTTGCACAAGTAATAACATCCGTGATAACTATTTGCTACCTGTTTTACACAGAAATAGGTTGTTCTAATTTAAAATCAATGTCCTCTGGACCAAAAAGTTAAATATTATGTGATCCGAAAGCATTACACTTAAATAACCAGCTGATTAAGAGAGCAAAGGGAAGGTGCAACTTTCACTTACTGCCTCAAACCACAGTAGGTATCAATGTTGTGAGCTGTAATGTAGTAGCCATCTCTTGGATGCACTTTCTGTAAGTGAGCTGGGGCATTTAACTGCGGTGGGAGGCGGCCAGACTGGGCATTTTGAATATGACTGCGCAGGAGTTAGCACTTGCCCATTTGGTGCAGAGCTGCAATTGCCTTTTCCACTAACGACTCACAAAGTGGCCAAGTTGCTAACAATAACATTAGCTAGCCAGCTAACTAGCAAGAGGAGCTAGCCACCCCGTAAACGGAGCAAATGGCGTCAAACAAAACAAGAGCTCTCTTGAACAGTGTTAGTTAATTCATACCACATGTGGAACATTAAACACACACTTTGCAGATGCATCTAATGCCTTCTCGTCGTCAACGCATTAAGCACAAAAAAGCAAATAAAACCAAAGCACATACCTCGGATACACGAACAGTTTTGCTAGCTGAAGAAGACGGTAGCTAGCCAGCAGCCTTACAAAGCAATGGCGATACGGCCTGCTAAGTGGCTCTAATTCCGCACACAATGTTCTCATCCAACGGGCGATACTGGGGTCTTTTCAGTTGCTAATAAAAGAGAAAGAGGCCTTTTTGGTGCCTGTGAAGTTTCGATGTGAAATTCTACAGAGAACACTCAGTTAATTGCTTTGTGGACCATTCATGAGCTAGAGTCAGTCGCTAGCCACAGTCGACCTGGAGCAAAAAGCAGCAACAGCAGCAGCACTACGGACGGGCTCGTCCCCCAACACAACAATGCGTTTCACCAGACAACTCCCACCCGTACGCACTACTCTACGTGTGACGCTGGAGGTCATGTTGGTGGTGAGTCGTAGATTTCACACAATAGCCCATCTGTCACACAATCAATGCATTGCCTTTTGTCAGTCCTTACTAGCCATACACAAGACAAAGCTCCAAACAAAGAGCGAATCAGGGCAGTAGTACTGTCTGTGTAAATCTGAGACATATCTCTGTAATGGCTCTCCGGACCGGGGTGTTTAGTCATAACCAATGGATAAGAGTTTCTAACTGACATATCTATCTGTCAGGCTGTGGGGGATTTGAATCAGCATTTCTACTCTAGATACAGAGGACAGTCAGGACACAGGCAGAACAACAAACCACTGCTATACCGCACCCAGGTGACCAGTTCGCCCCAGTCGCTGTCCTTGAGGTCAAGAGACCCCGTTCGTTCAGACCAGTAATAACGTATAGTGTGGATAAAATCACATATATGGTCAACTCTAAACCTATGACTAAGAATGACCGTGAATGCAACACAGAGGAGTCATTGATCCACTGAGCAATAATTATTTCGTTGTCACACGTTACCTGATCTGTTGCTATGGTTTTTGTTCGTTTAATTAAACGAACAGTCACTCTTTTTTTCTTTATACGTTTAAGTCGTAGCCGAAATAAATGTATTTCGACCAACATGGAAACCGAAACAACCACTAGCAAGAGCAAATTTCCAAGAACCAAGTCATAAAATAATAATTATATTTGTTATTATTATTATTATTATTATTGTTATTATTATTATTATTGTCATAATTGTTATTATTATTAATGGGGTACAAAGTTACATAATGTAAAATGATTGGATGTTAACCGTTACAGTTAATATACCATTCTCTCGCTTGTTATATACTTGTAACAAATCACAAATGACTACTCAATCTGTCATTTTAATATTAGTGGCATCTTTAACAAATAAAAAAAAGTGACAAATCAAATTAAAGTAAGCACGGTGTTGTGTGACATATTGCTTAAATTTAATACCCCCCACCCACCCCGCCATACTGGAGACCTTGCGCCCGGTGACATCATTAAAACATGTTCCTTCCGTCCGACGCTGTGTGGAGCTGCTTCGGCCGAACGTGAACTGCTAGCAAACCAGGAGACAAAAGCAACAAAGTGAACCCCCCTCCGGATCAATCAAATGTGTCATATTTAACTGTTTAGGAGCCGAAACCCAGTGATCACGCTGTAATACTTCACAGTAAGTACGCTGAGCTCATGTACGTGTCCGGGGAGGGTTTAATGCGATCAGGACGTCGTGGTGAGTGCTGGTCTGATTCGGATCCCGTGTGGTTCGTGTGTTGCCACGGCTGGGTTCTGCCTCGCCAGGTTAGCTAGTATGTCCTGTGTGTGGCCTAGCTGGCAGCTAACCAGCTAGCAGTCGTGGTGTGGTCCGAAATTTATTAAGCGCCTTTTTCAAGTCATTTTAACGTTAATGGCGTAGTTGTAGAAGTTGTATTGGCTCTAATATTTGTGCTACAAATCCATGTGACAGAAGTGTTGTACCTGTGTGTTGTTTTTATGTGTTTATTAGCCTTACGGCTAATCTAGTTAGCTTCAGGATAGCCACCGTGGTGTTTACTGATGATGTAGCGTAACTGCCCGCAGTGTTTTATTATAACGTCAAATATTTATTGGTATGAAGGTTGCACAAGTTTCGGGGGGGTTGTGCTGTTTGTTTCAATGGGGGTAAGCCGAAAGCCGGTGTGTCGATACCCATTTACAACTTGGTGTGTTACGTCAAGATGAAAGCTAGTCAGCGTTGGCTATTTTTTGCTGTCCTCTCGCATCTTCCTGCCTAGCACTTAAGCCAAACCCGGAAAAACTGGCTGTCACTGATCACTTAGGAAATGGCTCAACGCTGCTTGTTTTTTTGGTCGTCGACTTAAATGAGATCATGTATTATTAATCAAGAATACAATTGTTTATCTTGGTCACATTCATATGGTTAGATTGAGTCGAATGAACGGTAATTTTTGATTATTTATTATTATTTTGCTACAAGTTAGTCCGGTTTGTATTTGAGTGGTACTTGTGTACTTAGGCTAATGTTCTCGGAGCTGATGTGTCTTGCATGTACACATACTATATCTTGTGCAATGTTATCATGTCCTGTTTAGAAAAAAAAACACATTTTTGTTTTTAAGAGTGTTGTCTTAATATTACTATTTCTTGTATGCTGAATGTATGTATGCTTGATGTTGATGGCATGGGTCCACAGTAAAACAGTACTTACTGGCATTATAAGGAAGATTATGGCACATACCTTTGACACTCAGTCCAAAATGAGGCACTAGTTATGCTTAACAGACCACATTTGACCTCGGTGTCGACCACAGTCGGTGGTGTACTTGTGATCAGGACACAGAGAGATTTGGTAACAAAATACACACCA